>NC_036252.1:19614850-19640078 GCF_002742605.1 Olea europaea var. sylvestris | reverse complement strand
AAGAAATATTTGAGACTTTTATGATCCGTGTAAATGTCGCACTTCCTTCCATATAAGTAATGATGCCATATCTTTAAAGCATGCACTACTGCAGCAAGTTCTAGATCATGCGTCGGGTAGTTCAGTTCATGTTACTTCAATTGCCTTGATGCATAGGCAATCACTTTTTCGTGCTGCATCAGTACACATCCTAAGCCTTGTTTGGATGCATCACCATATATAACAAATCCTTCCAAACCTTCGGGTATAGCTAACATGGGTGCTGAAATCAATCGTCGTTTTAGCTCCTGAAAGCTCTGCGCACATTTATCTGTCCATTGAAACTTTACCCATTTCCTTGTCAATTGTGTCATTGGTCCAACTATTTTGGAGAATCCTTCTATAAATCTCCAATAGTACCCAACCAATCTCGGAAAAACTTCGAACTTCACCCACGTTGGTATATTCCAATTAGTTACTGCTTCCACTTTTACTGGATCCACCTCAATTTCTTGGGCAGTAACTACATGACCGAGGAATCCAACTTGTTCAAGCCAAAATTCACACTTTTTAAATTTGGTGTATAGCCTTTCCTTACGCAGTGTTTCTAACGCCATTCTAAGATGCTCTTCATGTTGATCTTTACTCTTGGAGTATATCAAGATGTAATCAATGAAGACTATGATAAATTGATCCAAATACTAATGAAATACACGATTCATTAAATCTATGAACACTGCCGGAGCATTTGTCAACCCGAACGACATAACTGTGAACTCGTAATGTCCATAACGAGTTCGAAAAACTGTCTTGGGTATATCACTTGCCTTAACCTTCAACTGATGGTATCCAGATCGTAAGTCGATCTTGGAAAATACCTTAGCCCCTTTCAATTGGTCAAATAAATCCTCGATTCTAGGGAGAGGATATTTATTCTTGATGGTCAAACGGTTCAACTCCCAATAGTCAATTCACATCCTCATACGTCCATCTTTCTTCTTTACGAACAATACTGGTGTGACCCAAAGAGACACACTTGGTCAAATAAAGCCACAATCCAACAATTCTTATAATTGAAATTTAACTCCTGAAGTTCCTTTGGAGCCATTCTGTATGGAGCTTTAGATACTGATGCTACTCTGGGAACCAGATCTATTGTGAACTCCACCTGTCTATCTGGTGAAGTACCATGTAGTTCTTCTAGAAACACATCTATAAACTCTTGTACCACTGGTACGTCCTCAATCTTTATTGTCGTCTGTTTTTCTCCTGAGGTGTTAACTAGAAACCCTTAGTACATTTCTTTTCTCATCATTTTCTCAGCTTGCAAGGCCGATACTAGTTGGAGATGGGGTTTGGTCTTTATTTCGAGGAAAGAGAATTACTCTTCTCCTAGTTTCTGAAAAGACACTTCTCTCTCTCTACAACGAATGGTTGCATAATTCCATCCCAACCAATCCATGCCCAAAATCACATCGGAGTCTTTCATCTCTATCAGATACAAATTAGCTTCTAATGTTTTTCCTTCGATTTCAAGATTTACCAACCTAGCTAACTGATCTGTATTTAATGTTCTACGACGCTAACTTCTAATGTACTTTCAGACTTCTTGCAAGTAATACTATATTTAGTAATGAAAGACGTTGATACAAAAGAGTGAGTAGCTCTTGAATCAAACAGTACATAAGCAGGTGTATTGAATATCAGGAAAATACCTGTTATTACGTTTGAGTTTTTCTCTGCATCCTTCTGATTCAGTGTAAAGAGACGTGTTTTTTTCCTTTTTGTTCTGATCATTGTTATCATCCTTCTTTTGAGTGAACATAGGACAATCCTTAGCAATATGTCCTGACTTACCACACAGAAAATAGGCATTCTTGCCATACAAGCATTCACCACGATGAGGCTTACCACACTTCAGATAAGGCACAACTGTAGCTACTATGGCCTTGCTAGCACTAGATCCGATGTTAACCTTTTTATTTTTCCATTTGCCATTTCCTTTGTCTTGACCACTCCACTTCCTCTTTCCAATATGCCCTCTATCTTGCTGGTTGTACAATTGACGGTGTTGCTCCGCATTAGCCTTCTGATACAAAATAGCGTGAGCTCGTTCCAACATCTCATGATATGATGTGAAACGATGTGACATAAGGATCATGCTTAGGTCTGGGTTTAACCCTTACTCGAACCTTCTAGTCTTCTTAATTTCCGTGTCAACCAGGTGTGGAGCATATCTTGAGAGTTGATCAAACTTTTGTTCGTAATCAGTCAGGGACATATTACCCTGTTTAAACTGAAGGAATTCACTTTCCTTGAAATCTCTTAGAGACTGAGGAAAATACTTGTCCATTACTTCCTCTTTAATTTGTTCCCATGTTAACGCCAATTGCTGCTCCGGGGTTCTAGTCCGAGGCATTGAATCCCACCAGTAACTTGCATCACCAGTAAACATAAACTCCGCGCACTGAACATTTTGGGTGTCGATGCAGTCTAGCTTACGAAGTCATTCTAGCTTACGAAGTCATTCCTCAACTACTAGTAGACCAGATACTCCATCGAAGGTAGGGGGCTTATGCCTTCGAAATAACTCAACCACCAAGGCATGAGTCGGGAGAGTAATAGGAGTTGGCGGTGTAGGTGGAGCTGGGTTCTGATTCAGCCTGCCAAGATCTTGAACCGCTTGTAGGAGATCCCTTATCAAATTGTTCTGGTTTGCACGAGACATTTCCCTAGAAATAAGATATAATATCTCATATTAACTTCTTTTTCCAAAACTAGGATTAAAATAGGGAAATATTTTCAGCTCGAACTAGAATTGTTTTTTTTTTTTTTGTATTATTAAAAGTACTCCTTGAAATCAGGATATACAATAGTTCGAAGACCTTTACTTTCATAACATTAAGGAAAAGTTAACACAAGGAAAAGGAATCTAATGAATCTTGCGAATCTTCTTTGGTGGAGCTTTATCTTTGGAGGAGTCTTCTGCCTCAGGCCTTGACTCTAGGTCCATCTCAACCTGTGGCTCATGCTCATGTTTATTCTCTAATTCCAACCCAAAGTCATTCTCATGTTCCCATTCAGGATCTTCCTCTGGGTCCGATTCAAACTGAGGCTCTGGCTCGGGCTCGGGCTCGGGCTCAGGCTCAATTACTATCTTCGGTTGAGGTTCTAAGCTTTCACTCCACCAGTCTAAAGGATTTGACAATATATACCGATTTCAATTGCATTTGGGTGCTCTAGAAGGTTACCTTCTAGCATCTCATCCCTAACCATGACTCCCATGTTTCCCCATTGAGGTGGAAGTGAGTGTATGAGGTTATTTATAACCTCGATATGCATGATCTCCAGTCCTACATCTACCGCCGCCATACGTCTCTCATAAATGTCATATATGTGTTCAACAAGCGGACGAGATGGGTCAGTCACGTAGTTTTCATAGGATTGAATGATAGACCTATTGTTCAACATTGCTCTACAAGCCGTGGCCTTTCTAGCGGTCTCATAAATTCTAACCATGTATGTCACATAAGTCTCCAATTATGTATTATCTCTATTAGTGATATCAACTTATACATTATGCTTTTGGGGTTTCAATAAAATAGCAAATTATCATTTCTTCATGTATACATAAACAAAATATAACTTATATTTCATCCTAAATATCATTAGCATTTTCATAGATTCAAGCTTAAATGATTTATAAATCATACTCGAAAAATAAAGTGAAACATAATATTTTATTCCATACCTTGGGTTCGTCGGATAAAGTCAATTGATGGATGCAAGATGCTATGAATGCCTTAAATGTTTCACTTTCTCATCTTTTAATTATTATTATTTTTATATAAAAAATACGCTAAGTCTACAAAATCGACTAAACTCATGTTCTGATACCACGCTGTAACGACCCGACCTGCAAGGATCGGAACATTGCTAGATTAATTGTACTTTTAGCCGTAAACTTAAAAAAATAGCTAAACTTTTAGAGAAAATTATAAATATTTAATTTAAGAATATTTTTTTTAAAAGAACAATAAATGACAACGTAACTCAATACAAAAGAAACTAATTCCTAATGTCTTCAGGTGACATCCATGCATAAATGCATTTTTGTTACGTGAGATTCTAGGCAAGAATTTAAAAATAAATGTTGTTGTTTGGCTTTCCATTTTTTCACAGCAAGTTTTAAAGTAAACTCGTTTACATAGTAATCTAGGTCGAAACTTTAAGGGAAAGTAGGGAACTTCTCATAATATAACATATCCAAAATTTAACTTTCGTCGGCGACATATGAGATGCTAAAATATTTTTCAAAACATTGCAGCGACTTGATTTGGGAAGTAACCCAGCAAATCATACTTAAGGTGACACATAAAATTCCATAGATATTAGATTGACATGATTTTGAGTTTATTCAGTAGCTAATCCATGAGGCTATTAAATCCCACTGGTTTTGTCCAAAAATCCCAAGTAATGATTGAGTTACAAATTTTTAAGTTCAATGGCAGAAACTGGAATTTTTTTTTTGAAGATTGTGTTTCGTAAGTAAATTCTAGATCACATATATATATTTTTAAACATAACCTATTCTTAAGAAAATGTTTGTAGAAATAGTTTCATATACGATGTCCATAGAAAAGTAATTAATAGGAAACACAAATATTTCATAATCAATTTAAAGTTGTTAATTCACCGACTTTTCCATGTCAAATTGCATCTTCGACCACCATCATCCATGCCCCCAACAAAAGAACAAAATCAACCTTTAAGAAGGGATTTAACCCATGAGTTTGAAACTCAATAGATATCATCGG
This sequence comes from Olea europaea var. sylvestris, assembly GCF_002742605.1. Lineage (NCBI taxonomy): Eukaryota > Viridiplantae > Streptophyta > Magnoliopsida > Lamiales > Oleaceae > Olea > Olea europaea. Next base: position 19,635,282 of record NC_036252.1, on the reverse strand, counting down.
TGCATTTCGTAATCAAATTAGAAAATTCGAACCATGGATTCATACCGTCGCACGTAGATGGATTTTCAGCAAAATACGATATTTATAGCATTATCATAACACATAGATCCGGAGAATGATCATCCAAACTATAGTAGTGCTGAAGCACCATATCAGGAGGTACCATTTCATTCAACTTTTAACGAAAAATCAAATTTGAAAACGAAATAACACTTGCATCTCAATCTACCTTGAATTTTCTTGGATATTAAAGAACAAATGTGTAGAAAGTCTTTCTTCTTCTCACCCTTGTTATTCCCTTAGCTTAAATTAACATAAAATATATTTTTTTGATAGAAAATAAGATAAAATTCGGATTTAAGGAAGGGTTTAGTGAAAAAGTGACATTCCACTTCTTGTAACCTTTCTTTTTAATGAAAAACTAAATGGGGGGAGTTGTATTATCATAAAGTTCGTTAAATTGGATCTTTAACTAAGGATTTGAAGAGTTTTTAAGCCCAAAAAAAATTCATAAAAAGGTTTTATAAAAACATCTACATGGTGATTCGAACTTGGGTTGCCTATATGAAATACCATGTAGATGACCGTTGGGGCATCTCAGTTATTCATTAAATCTTATTTTGGGGCTTTTAATTAATTTATGGCTTGGGCTTTCTAAATCTTAAATGGTTTGAGCTTCCACAACTCGTTTCTTGAATGAGATAGGCTCGTGGTGCTAGATCATCACAACATAATAGACTAATTTCATTTTATTTTTTTGGCATCTACATATCTAATCTAATCTTAATCAAATTTTTGTTAGTTTAAATCACATAAGGGATATCTGTAACAAATCCTGTTTATATAGCATGTGGATAAATATGTTTAGTATTTTTACAAATCGTATATGGATAGAGTGCACAATATTTGAAATTTAAATAAATTATCCTAAACCTAATCAACTACCTTATGTTTACCTATAAATACTCATGCCATACACATATTTTTGCCATGAACCTTAGTTTTGATTTCATTCTTTAAGTTCAGCAGAAACCCTTATTGCATTCATATCCTTCCAAAATTATAATTCCCCTGCCTCTTTATCTCCATCTATTACATGCTCATACAATGCAACAATTTGTAAGTATGAAATAAAAGAAAATAATTGGAACGAGACTCTCAGATTTTGTCTTTCAACATTTATTTGATAAGGTAGGATACTATGTGCAAGTGACCTGTCCTTGCAATATTATATTTTTTTATGTGATTTATTTCATGAACTGCTAATTGACCTACGGGTCCCAATAAAATGAAATGTGAGATCTCCTTTGGATTTTCTCAATCGTTTTTGCATAGAAATGTGTTACAGCTTTCGATCGATCACCGATTGCTTTTGATGAAATCATGGTATGAAATGTTATAAATTCATGTTTTAAAAAGTTATTATATTTTTTTGAACGCACGTATCCTACTGACTATAAATTACTCATTACTTCAATTTTAACATTTCAGGTTAGATCAGTCAGTGTGGATGGTAGCTGAGCGGTGCGCGGACTGCCATGTAAAATTTTTAAGAAAATATTTAAATATAATTTTGTTGGGACATTTTGTTAGGCCTGGGCATTTTAATCGGAACCGAATCTCCCGAACCGAAACTGAACCGGAATCGAAGGTTCCGGTCCGATTTCTCGAAAAATAAATTTATGAACTGAAATCGAGAACCAATAACCGACTGGGTTTGGTTCGGTTCTTGGTTCTTGAACCAGAACTGTGTGTACTTGAGTAGAACCAATTATTATAAAAAAAAAATTATTTACAATGTATAGGCTAAAAAAACATATAAAACCCAAAAATTCTAATTTTGATAGTAATTAGTCTAAAATTTTAAATTCTAACCCTAAAAATAAGATTGGCTCTTACTTTTTTACATCTCACCTTACATCAAATTGTTGTATTTCAATGTTATTATGTGTTAATGTTTACAATTTGAGCTTTTTACAAATCAAAAATTCCAAACAGGTTGTGGTATAAGTTGATAAATCAACGCGTTTATTCTTTGCAATTCCAATTTTTTACTTTCTTGTATTGTTAATAAATTTAAGTGATTTTTTAAATTTTTTATAACGCGTGGCAATTAGATTTGATATATTCATTGCTTGCGTTGTGTTGTACATTTTTGTTATCTTGAGTTTGTGATTCCCTTTTTAAATATATATTTTTTATTGTTTTTATTCAAACAGAGTGGGTTCAACATGTAGACCGTAATTTTTTGATACTATATTAGTTATGTATTTAATTAATATTTTTATATCAGTTCGTTTTAAAAGTAGAAGAATTTTAGTATTGTTCATAAATAAATTATATGCCTAGTATGCTTCTCTTATAGATCGAATAAGATTTATTAAGAAATATACTTTTTTTTTTCAAGTTGTAATTTCATTTTTGGATCTTTATTTTATTTTCTCCTATTTTTCATGGCTTTTAGTATTCAATATTTTTCTCATTGAAAATTTTTAACTGAATTTTTTTCATTGCACAAATATTTACGAGTAGTAACGTATTGGGTATATGTACCAAAAAGGTCTATGTAAAATATTTATTAAATGAATGTATATAAAATGCTATGGATAGATCCGAAATCGAATCGGAACTGATGGTTCGGGTTTGGATTGGGTTCTATTATTTATAAAGACCCGAATGGTTCCATTTGTGAAATACCCGAAGCATAATGGGTGGTTTTGAGTATTGAAATACCCGAATCGACCCACCCGATGCCCAGACCTACATTTTATGTTTCCATTTATTTCCATTTAATGTTCTATGTTACGTGACATATTTTTATTATTATTTAGTATTTGAGTATTACGTAAATTAGGAGAGTGATAGAAATATCAAAGAGGGGCACAAGTGTTAGGTCCCCTAGCCAGTGCGTAATTCCAAAAGATTGTTTCTAACTGTTGGAAAAAATAATCATATCATTAGCAAATGAGAGATGTGAGACTAAAGTACTACCTCTATGCTAGTAACACATACTGGGATATTTTTGGAACATTGTGTGAGCAGGCATGAGAAGTAATCGGCAGCTATTATGAATAAGAATGGTAAAATGGGATCACCCTGTCTGAGCCCTCGTGAGGAGGGAAATAAACCATATGGGCGGCCATTCAAGTATACCAAAAAATGACATTCTGAAATGCATCTTCTGATCCTATCAATCCAAATGTGATCAAATCCAAATACCTCCAATATAGAGTAGATAAAGTTCAAATCCATGCGATCATATGCTTTAGTCATGTCTAGCTTCAGCATAATGTTACCTCATCGCACTCTATCATCCAAAGTATAGAGCATCTCCTGAGCTAATAATACATTATCTCCAATCAGGCAGCTAGGGATGAAGCCACTCCGTGGAGGAGAAATAATGCATCGTGGTAGTGTATGTAGCTGAGTGTTCAAAAGTTCAGTAATAATCTTATTAAATACCGTGCATAAGCTGATGGGTCTAAAGTTAGTCCTTCTATAAGCACCATTTTTCTTATGGATCAAGACAATAGAAGTAGCAACAAATCCCCATGGAAGATGACTGCCATCAAAGAAATCAAAGACTGACATGTATACATCCTCCTAAATAATATCCCATCAATGTTGGAAGAACATGGATGAGAACCCATTTGGACTCGCGGCACCATCAGCATCTATAGTAAATATTACCTCCTGTACCTCATGAATCAAAGGGGGTCGATTTAAAGCCATATTATTGCCCACCATAAAAAACTTTGGAATGACATCAGAATGAATGGGATCTATTGGATGTGAAGGAACAGATAAGAGACTCTGGTAGAATATAATAGCCGAAGTCTTAATGTCAGTAGGGATAGTTAAAACTTCTCCTTCATGTGTCCTGATGGACTTGACATGCAACCTAATTCGACATCCCTAAACCATCGCATGAAAATATCAAGTATTATGATCTCCCTCACATACCCACCGTGAACCTACCTTTTACTTCCAAAAACCCTCCTCAATAGATAGGGTCCGATTCAAGACTGCCTGAGCACAATGTAGTAAATCGTGATGTTCTGATGTTGGATCACTGATAAGGTTGTACCCATAGCTTGTTATAAGTTCTTCCAAAACTTTGACATAGATCTCAAATCTATCAGACACAATAGACACGGGGGACACCATGTAATCTTACAATCTCTCTAATGTACAACTGTGCCAGCTAATTGAGATTGAATGTCATTTTTACTGAAAGAAAATAAGCGAACTTTGTTAGACAATCCACTATTACCCATATAGCATTGTGTCTTCTTGCTGACTTAGGAAATCCTACCACAAAGTCCATTACGATATTCTCCAACTTCCATTCAGGTATATCCAATGGATTTAACAACCTTATCAGTCTTTTATATTCTACTTTAACTTATTTACACATTATGCATTTTGCCGCAAATAAGCATATACTTCTTTTCATATTCTTCTACCAAAATGTATCTCGAAGATCTCAATACAGTTTTGTACCACCAGAATATGCAGTGTTGGGGTGAAATGAGCTTCTTCTAATATCTCATTCCTCAAAACTTCATCCTTAGTTATACAAATTTTTCCTTTAAACATCAGTTCCCAATCCAAAGCTATTCTAAAATCCTTTCTCCTATCAGTACCAATCTCGTTCTTGATCTTCTATAAGAATAGGTCTTTACTTTGTGCTTCTATGATCCGATCTCTTAAAGTAGGTCGAACCACCAAAGTTGCTAAACAAGCAGTGACTTGTTCTAGTGTGGTAATCACTTCGATTCTCAAATTTTTCCAAGTCTTTATTTAACTCCATCTGAGTGTAGGTAATGCTACCAGCTCTCCCATCAACTTTCTACTTAGAGCATCGACGACGACATTAACCTTACCAGGATGGTAATGAATAGTGTAATCATAATCATTTACTAGCTCCAACCATCTTCTCTGTCTTATATTCAATTCCTTTTGTGTGAAGAAATATTTGAGACTCGTATGATCTATGTAAATGTCATACATTCCTCCAAATATGTAATGGCACCATATTATTAATGCATGAACCATCGTGCAAGTTCTAGATCATACATCGGGTAGTTCTGATCATGTTGCTTTAATTGCCTTGATGCATAGACAATCACTTTTCCATGATGCATCATTACGCTTTCCAAATCTTGTTTGGATGTATCACTATATATAACAAACCCTTTCAAGTCTTCGGGTATGGTTAACATGGGTACTGTAACCAATCAATTGTAAAGGATTATTAATCCCTCTCTCTCGGTCTCGGTTCTCCCTCGACAAAGGGAGGGAGATGTGGCGGGGGCCTGCCAATGGATAAAATGTCCCACTGACTCCTCAAGCGGTCATCTTGCAAGGTTACTTTAGCTTCTAAACGATTTGCTCACCCTTATCTGTCTATAGAAACTTTATTCATTTTCTTGTTAATTGCGTCATTAGTCCAGCTATTTTGGAAAATCCTTTTATAAATCTCTGACAGTACCCAACCAATCCCAGAAAAACTTCAAACTTCACTAGCATTAGTTGGCGTATTCCAATTAGTTATCGCTTCCACTTTTACTGGATCCACTTCAATTCCTCCGGCAGTGAATACATGATCGAGAAATCCTACCCACTTAAGCCAAAATTCGTACTTTTAAATTTGAAGTACAACTTTTTCTTGTACAACTTTTCTAACGCTATTATAAGATGTTTCTCATGTTGGTCTTTACTCTTAGATTATATCAAAATGCCATCAATGAAGACTATGACAAATTGATCCAAATACTGATGAAATGCACGATTCATTGATCCATGAACTCTGCGGAAGCACTTGTCAAGTCGAACAACATAACTGTGAACTCATAATGTCAATAACGAGTTTTGAAAGCTGTCTTGGATATATCACTTACCTTAACCTTCAACTGATGATGTCTAGATCGTAAGTCGAGCTTGAAAAATACCTTAGCTCCTTTTAATTAATCAAACCAATCTTAAATTTTCGAGAGGGGATATCTATTCTTGATAGTCAAATGGTTCAACTCTCACTAGTTGATACACATCCTCATACTTCTATATTTTTTCTTTACGAGTAATACTGGTATGCCCCATAGAGATACACTTGGTCGTATGAAGCAACTGTCTAATAATTCTTGTAGCTAAATTTTCAACTCTTGAAGTTCTTTTAGAGCCATTTTGTATGGAGCATTAGATACTGGTACTGCTCCCAAGAACCAGATCTTTTATGAACTCTACTTGTCTACCTTGTGGAATACTAGGTAGATCTTCTGGAACACATCTATAAATTTTTATACCACTGGTACTACCTCAATCTTTGTTGTTGCCTATTTATGTTAACTAGAAATCCTCTAGCTATTTCTTTTTCTTAATATTTTCTTGGCTTGCAAAGTCGATACAAGTTGAAGATGTGGTTTGGTCTTTATTCCAAGAAAGAAAATTGTTCTTCTCCTGGTTTCTAAAAAGACACTTCTCTTTTTCTACAATAGATAGTAACATAATTATATCCTAACCAATCCATGCCCAAAATCACATCGTCTTTCATCTCCATCACATACAGATTAGCTTATAATTTTTCCCCTCAATTTCAAGATTCATCGACCTAGCGAACTGATCTGTATTCAATGTTTTGCCCGAGAAGATGTTAATTTCTAGTGTACTCTTTGACTTATTACAAGTAATACTAGATTTAGCAATGAAAGAGGTTGATACAAAAGAGTGACTGGCTCCTGAATCAAACAGTACATAAGCAAGTGTATTAGATATCAGTAAAATACCTGCTATCACATTTGAGTTCTCATCTGCATCCTTCTGAGTCATTCTAAAAATTCGTGCTTTTCATTTTTGTTCTAATCACTATTATCATCCTTCTTCTGAGTATATATTGAACAATCCTTTGTAATGTGTCATAACTTACCACATCATAAACAAGCATGCATCACGATAAGGATTACCACACCTTGGGCAAGGCACAATTGCAGCTACTATGGCCTTACTGGCACTAGATCGGATATTAGCCTTCTTATTTTGTCATTTTTCTTTTCCTTTGTCTTGACCATTCCACTTTTTGCCTTTTGATACCAAATAGCGTGAGCTTATCCCAGTATCTCACGGTATAATGTGAAATGATGTGACATAAGAATCATGTTTAGGTCTAGGTTTAACCCTACTCGAACCTTCGAGTCTTCTTAATTTTTGTGTCCACCAGGTGTGGAGCATACCATGAGAGTTGTTCCAATTTTCACTCATAATCAGTTAAAAACATATTACCCTATTTCAGCTTATAGAATTCGTTCTCGTTGAATCCCTTAGAGACTGAGGAAAATACTTGTCCATCACTTCCTCCTTGAACTGTTCCCAAGTTAATGCTAATTTCTGCTCCGGGAACCTAGTTCTAGACATCGAATCCCACCAGTAACTTACATCATCGATAAATATAAACTCCAGACACTAGACATTTGGGACGTTAATGCAGTCTATGAGTTGAAAAATTCGTTCTAACTTATGAAGCCATTCATTAACTAATAGTGGACCGGATGGTCCATCAATGGTGGGGGCTTATGAATTCTTCTGATTCAGCCTACCAAGATCTTGAAATGCTTGCGGGAGATTCCGTATCAAATTGTTCTAGTTTGCCTGAGACATTTCCGTTGAGGTAAGATATAATATCCCTCATTATCTTCATTTACCAATACCAGAATACTTAAAAAAAAAAAAGATTTATTTCTCAACTTGACCAGAATTTTTTTTTGCCAATGCTAGTACTCGCTTCATGTGTGATTGTTAAGGTCTACAGATTCGTCTACCTCAAAATCAAGGTAGGCTTTACTATTTATCTCTTGTTGACTAACACGATTCCTTCTCGTAGCATTTTGTCTTTCCCTAACCATCGGTCATTCACAACTTCAATTTCTAGCTCAGTATATATCCTTTAAATAACACATTTTCATTTTCAAATAACATTTGTCTCTGCATATAAAAATATACATAAAAAAATGTAGAATGTAACGTAACATTAAAAAATAACAATAGAATCATAACATCTTTCATAAGAAAGATTTTAACTTTGCTTATCTAAATTTACCTGGGTCATAGGATGTGGTCGACTAATGGATGCAAGATGCCATGGATTGCCTTAAATACTTTATTTTTCTCATCTTTAAATTTCTTATTTGTATTTAAAATAATATTTTTTTTTAAAATGACGAGTCTATAGAATCAACTAAACCTCATGCTCTGATACCAAGTTGTAACGCCCTGATCCATACAAACCGAAACGTCCCTCGAACGATTGTATCTTAGACGTAGACTTAAGATTAATAGAACAATTTAGTTTAATTAACTATACTTTTTGCAGACTAGATAATGATTTACTGTAAAATTTACTTAAATATTATATATTTATATAATTTATTCTAACAACACAACACAACTTAATATTTAAGGGAAACAAATTCAAAGAGGTCTTTGGAATGAGTTTCATACATCTACCATTAACATTAACATTTTAGACAGAAAATATAAATATGTTGTTTTACTATTCTTTCTCAAATGGCAAACGTCAAAAATAAATTCGTTTACATAGTTATATATCTCGAAATTTCATTAGATTTTAGGGAAATGTAGCAAACTTCTTTTATCGTGATATATCCAAAAATTGGCTTCCGTCGGTAGCATATAATATGTTAAAATATTTTTCAAAACCCCGCTAACAATAACTAAAACAAAGCTGTTTTCTTTTTTTTCTATCTCCTATGGTTCATTTGCATAGTTATTGACTCTGAAACTTCATGAAATTTTAATTTAAAATAAGAAACTCCTTATAATATGATATATCCAAAAATTGACTTCTGTCGACAACATATGAATTATTAAAATAACTTATTCAAAACCTCACAATGACTTGGTTGGAAGGTAAACCGGTGAACTTTACTTAATGTGACATATATAAAATTCTGCAGACATCATAACGACATGATTTCAACATTATTCAGTAGTTAACCCATGAGACTATCAAATCCCATTGGCTTCGTTAAAAAATTCCAAGTAACAATTGAGTTATGAATGTTTGAAACCATGGGCAGAAGCTGAAAATAGCAATACTATCCAGTGCAGTTTACTTTAAATGACATATAAAATTCTACCGGCATCGAATTGACATGATTCCAAGGTTATTCAGTAGCTAACCTATGAGACTATCAAACGCCACTAGTTTTGTCTAAAAATTTCAAGTAACGATTGAGTTATGAATTTTCAAAATCAAGACATAAGCTAGAATTTTAAAATCCAATTTATGTAGAATTGTTATAACACGTAGAGCCGGATAATAATCATTCAACTATAGTAGTGCCAAAGCGCCATAGCCAAATGTACTAATTCAATCAAAATTTTAACGAAAATTCATAATTTGAAAACGAAATAACCACTTGCACCTCTACCTATCTCAATTTGAAACTTTGAATTGGACAGTAAATGTTGTTTCCCAACGGCACACAAAGTTTAAGAAATTTGCTTCTCTCTTATGTTTTTCTTTTTCTTCCTTTGAGAAATTTTCTTGTTCACAAAGTGTACATCCATATATATTGGAAAGGATATAAATGTCTTCGAGGAAAATGAAATGTAAAATCCAATTGCCTTCTAAAACAAAACTTTAGCAACCCTTCATTGGACATTTAAGTGAATAATTGTTTAGGTCTCATTTCAATGTATTTTATGTGAGGATTTAATGCAAAGTTTATTGGTATTTCATAACCTTTGGCATTTAAAAGTTTTTAGGATATATATTGAAATGAAACATAGGTTACATGGGTGTACTTTTGTGTTTATATAACTCCATTTATAAATTTCACACACGTTTCAAAGTTTGAATAATTTGCAAATGAAAAGTTAAAAAAAATAAATAAATAAATAAAAAAGGTTGCATTCATGCCTCCGAATTAAAGAGAATTTAAAATTGTTAATTAATTAATTGTAGGTTTCATTCCCAGATTTTAGAACTTTTATAAAATATGTAATACATGTGTGTGGTTTGGGCTTTAAATGACTTGTTTATTTACCAATTTATGAGATCTATTCTCCTCTGTGCGTGTGTGTGTATAATAGTTATCATTTTTTTTCTTTCTTTTTGGTCCCTAAACTTTATTAAACTAACAAAATAAATTAACAACATAAATTCCCAATTAGAACTTAATAGACTCTATTTTACTTATAGTTCGGTCATTTTGAAAATAATGCATACGCAAATCTAATCTTAAAGATATTTACTGTACATAAACTAAAATCTCACCATAGAATCCAATATTAAATTCCGTCCTACTTAGAAAACATGCATGATTTCTTGTTAAAATTATTTTAGACATATCGAACTAGTATTGGGCTTTCATTTCTTATGTGGGCCGAGCATAAGGTTCTTCTGTGGGCTAAACTTGTGGCGCTAGATCATCACATAAAAATATGAGCCTAATTTTATTTTATTTTTCAGGCTTCTATATATCCAATGTCTGTTATGGATACTAAATGGTTCCAATCTTAGTACAATAATAATTCCATATTCAAATAAAAGTTATAATCAAAATCCAAGTTGGAGTCTTAATTGGAGCCCAAATCCAATTAGTTTTCATTTAATTACATGTATAGTCTTAGAACTTTAATTGCAATTATAATAAAGTTTACAACTTTCATAGTAATTACAACTAAGTACAAAACTTTATTATAATTATAATTAAATCCAAAACTATTATAAGTACCATAATTAAGATCCAGTACTTTGTAGAGCTACCACAGGAACCTGATTGAACATATATTATCCAAGCTCCAATAATTAGAACATGTTTAGTCTACCCTAGACCACCCAATCTAATTATTCGTCTTTGTTTTTCACTAATGGCAAATGACTGAACTCTTGGATTTTATAAAATCATAGAAGTCAATAAATCTATAATATTTTCCTCTGACCTGTCGTATGTGCATTTTGTCCCCGTTCGAAATTTGATAATTAGGTACGAGCATAAATAACCATTTTGGCCTTTTAATTATTCTTACTAACTTAAGTAGCATTTTCTATTCAATGATCCTATGAACTAATCATAGATGTTGAAGTTTAGCCATCATTAAACACTAAGATTAGATTTTAACCATTTAACAGAAAATATTTAAGTAGTCACTTTACCCATTTTTCAGGACGACGATTCCCTACACGAATTCGTGTTCTCGACTCCCTCATTCTGAAATTCTCAACTCATCGAGATATTTGACCAATCAAATTGATCTCACCAATTGATAAATTAAAGAACCATTAAATGTTAATTGTTGCCTCAAAAAATGAAATTTAATTCTCCACATAGTCATGCTATATATGGTCAATTTAGTATACTCCAAGTGTACTAGTGTCATCTTTAACTATTTCTATGATAAAGACAAATCAAAAACCTAAATAGTAAATCGATCAATACTACAACCTTCCAGTACAATATGCCAACCTTTATATATTGATTGTAAACAAATTATTTATGATCAAAATATAAGTTGTGTTACACTGTACTGCTCAATGCAAATGCCCAACTTATATTATCACAAATGAACGTAGACAATTTAATTTGCATGCTCAACTATTATTCTTGGTAGACCTTTCCTTGCCACAGCTAATGCTCTGATTAATTACAAGAATGGTCTTATGAAGCTATCATTTCGAAACATGCATCACTAACAACCAGAGAAGGATGATGAGTGTCATCAAACTTATATGATTGATGCACTCACCTATGAAGAATTTGAGGATGTGTTTCTTGGACAAGCAACTTCTAACTATGACACCTTGAACTCTTCTCTCTTAAATTTTGAAATTTCAGCAAATTATAATGATGAAGAGTATGCTTATAATTGTTCTATTTTTGCAGAATTTCATGATTATGGAACGTCACTGATAATTATGTCTAATGAGCTTAGTGCACTGCCAAGAAGATTGAAATCGCCTTGGCTGGATGAGGGCTGAAGAAAGAAACATTAGGTCAGATCAACGACAATAAACAAAGGCGCTGTTTAGGGGGTAACCCAAGAGAAGTTCATTCCTTTCTTTTCTTTTTACATTAATATTCTAATAATTTTTGTTCTTTTTCCTTGCATTATCATTCCCTCAAGAACTTTTAGGCTTCCTATCCTGCTAGCTTTTGTTAATTCACTGCAATACTCAGGTGATACCTTTCCCTTCTTTTCATTTAGCATACATGTTATGCATTGAAGACAATGAAAATTTTGGTTGGCGGATGATCAATTTGGATTTTGTTGTGAATTGCATATGATTTGCATAATTATCATAAAATTTTGTTGTGATTGATTTTTAAGAATATTTTTTTTAATTCTCTGATTTGCTGTATGATTGTATTCTTGAATGAAAAAATATACCACTAAGAGTTAACTCTGTTAATGAGAGTCTAGATGTTGAGACACTTGCTAAATACTTTTTGGGGACACAAGCCTTGTAGTAAGATGGTAGTTTAACACATGTAGCTAGAAAAGTCTCTTACTGAAGTTCTCATGTGAGAATTGGTGAGGATTGGAGCCACAATATACTAAAAATGTAATAAGCGTTCATTGATTTTGTGAATTGAAAACTTCTTTTGATAATAATATTACACGGCTTGCGATAAGATAGTGGATTATACTTGAGAAATGATGATAGTCAATTTAGGATTGAATTTGAGCCTTTTAAGCCAGTTCTTTTTCATAATTATAACACCATAGTAGCCACTTTGAGCCAATACACATATATAACCATTTCATTTCATGCGCCTATGTTATCCATATCTCTTCACATTAAAATGAAGTCTATAAACACTCATTTTTCTACCTTTATGCTTCTAAGTGTATAGTAGGTATTAAATATCCATTTGAGAAGAAACGTGATAAGAGTTAATAAGTGCTCAAGTGAAGTGATAAAACTTAAATGAAGAAGAGAGGAAAGTTATCAAAAAAAAAAAAAAAAAAAGAAGAAGAAAAAGAAAAAAAAAAAAAAAAAAAGAAAAAGAATAAAAAAAAAAAAAAAAAAAAGAAGAAGAAAAAGAAAAAAAAAAAAAAAAAAAGAAAAAGAATAAAAAAAAAAAAAAAAAAAAGAAGAAGAAAAAGAAAAAAAAAAAAAAAAAAAGAAAAAGAATAAAAAAAAAAAAAAAAAAAAGAAGAAGAAAAAGAAAAAAAAAAAAAAAAAAAGAAAAAGAATAAAAAAAAAAAAAAAAAAAAGAAGAAGAAAAAGAAAAAAAAAAAAAAAAAAAGAAAAAGAATAAAAAAAAAAAAAAAAAAAAGAAGAAGAAAAAGAAAAAAAAAAAAAAAAAAAGAAAAAGAATAAAAAAAAAAAAAAAAAAAAGAAGAAGAAAAAGAAAAAAAAAAAAAAAAAAAGAAAAAGAATAAAAAAAAAAAAAAAAAAAAGAAGAAAAAAAAAAAAAAAAAAAAAAAGAAGAAGAATAAGAAAAAAAGAAAAAAAAAATGAAGAAATGAAAATGAGGATTGATGTTGGGAATTGAAATGATGAGGAATGTACTAATTTAAAGGATGAGATTTATTGAAATACGTGATGAAATGTCTAGCTATATACTTGGAAGTCCTTGAATTCTCTTTACCCCTCTTTGCATATCTCCTAACTCAACCCTCATTACAACCTTTTGCATTGGCTATTTTGATCCCAGGTAGGGTTGTGTTAAGAAATTAATGAATTCTCAATTGACAGTGTGCCTATCATATGATCAATGTTTGCTTGTTACTTGTTCATAAATATTTAAGCCTCCATGTTTTGAGTGTATACCTTTCTCAGCTCCATAGAGGGAAACCCTACACTAAACACATTGATATCCATGAGTTATGTGGCTAAACCTTTAGCTCGAAAAATACTTGAAGTTGCATGTGTTAGGGTTGGCGATAAGAGGGCTATAGCTTGCTGGAAACACTTTCACATTTTTTGTAATTGTTCTTGATATCCTGATGATCATGACACTGTTGACTTCTGGTATGTTCAGTTTGAAAAGAGCATAAATTGCAGTTGAATTAGAACTCAACAATTTAAACTGTAGCATGATCCAATCGTTTATTTGTCTTGTTTTGCATTAAATTGCTAGGGACTAGCAATAAGCAAGTTGGGGGTGTGATAATATCGCAAATTATTAAGTAATTCATCCATTTATACTTGCGTTATTGTGATAAATTGACACCTAAATGTACTAAGTACCCATATATTTTGATTTAGGTTGCAAATGGATGATACTTTGGAATTTAGAAGAACAGAGATAAAATTGACGAAATTGGAAAAAGGTTAAAGTTCAGGGAACAAGTTGCTAATAATCTATAGATGAGACAAGTGATAGAATGAAGATTCAAGAGTGTTATAGGTCAATTGGGTGCAATTAAAAGTCAAAAGAAGTGAAATATCACCATAATATTTCACAAATCAATTTTCAACAACAAAAGGATATTCCAGATTTTCAGATGGAGATTGAGATTCATTTTTGACCCAGTAAACAGTCAAATTGGGAAAATCCTATTTATAGAAAATTGTAGCCATTTGTGTTATCTTTCCAAATGACTTTGAATTGCCTCAATCGGACATCGAAAAGAAAGTTATAACCAAAATACTGAAAGTTGCCCGACGGGAAAATGGTTGAACCATGCGGTCTCACAGAAGGCCCTAGGGAACTTCAGGGTTGAAAATATTTGTTCTGTGTGACAGCAACACTTAATACCATATGGTCGTACAGTTCATTCCCGAGGTGAGATTTTCATTTTCCTTATTTCATTCAACCTCTTATAAAAACAAATCTTGTACACAATATATAAGCTCCAAAACATGTCCAAAACCTAGAGAATGCCTCCATACTCAATTTTCTCATCTTGGTGCTCAAGAAATTTCATGAAGAACTAAAATCGAGGTGAAACTAGGAAGGAACTCTTTGGATCTGGTGATTTCACATCCATTATTTCATGTATTCTGATTTGTCATTATTAAACAATTATAGTTTTTAGATTTTCATTCTTATGAATTTACATTGAAATTGATTTAACATTTCATGATTTTTCATGGATTCAGTCACGCTTTTTCCATTGTTAAATTAAACTATTTGTTGAGTTTCAATTTTCAATTAATTATTGCTAAGATTGGTTTAACTTTTATCGAATCCTTCATAGATCTAGTCATGCTCTTTCTATCGAATGATTGCGATAATTGTTGAATTTTAATCTTAATATTACTATACTGGTGGATTGATTACCGCCTTATGCTTAATGTATATGGTCTATTTTTTATCTTGTTCCAATAAAAATGTGCGAATGTGTTATAAATCTAGATTCTAGGATTACAATAGTGAATTACGTTGATCTTTATTGTTAAATCTTCCAATTAGAGAGTTGTGATGAAAATTCTCTAATTGACTTATGAAAATGAATAATTGATGTGATTGACCCAATCCAAGTGAGGGAATTCTAATGCTTCACAATCTCAAGACATTAATATTAATTTTCATTACTTTAACATTGAATTCTCCTACACATTTCAAGAGGACAATCGACCTTCTTGAATTCTTTGAGTGATTTTTCCATCTTCATGTAGAATCAACACCCCAAAACTGTACTACAACTACCGCATTATTCTTTGGACGTAATCATGTGACATATGTCCCATTCATCTCATCGTCTAGGTTTCTCTTTATGTAAGACACGCTAACTTTCCTGTAGCCAACTACTTTACATTGATTACTTCGTCCATTGACCCTCTCATTTTGAGTGGTAGATTTTCCTTGTGAAATTATATCAACGGTTGATTTGAGCACCCTATCAAGTGCTTGTTCGACATAGCATAGAGAACCACATTGATTTGAACTCGGATAGCACGATCATTAATGAACCCACAAAAGATTGTTAAACCCTAGGGAAGCCAAGAATTAAAGTCGATTTACGGATTTGAATCCCAAGATGACAAACCAAGCAACCCCACAATAATAGTAATATGAAGGATCTCTTGATCACACAACCAAAGACTCACACCCGAATTTGAATGCCACAAGATATGCACCTTGATAAATTCGAAAATTGTTTTAAGAAGAACAAAGGTTGGAAAGCAAGAATTGCCTCTCAAATTAATTCTCTCAATAATAATGTCAAATGGTGTTCTTACAATCAATATGATAAAGTATTTATAACAACCCCAAAAGTATTGTCTTGGACGAAAATTATGCTCCAAATACTGAAAAAAAAAATACTAATTAGAATCAAATTTTATGGAAAGTAGAAAAGTTACCAAAAATTGAAAACGTGTCCCAAATTTTGTACTACGCAACCGCATAGTGTATTGGCATGTGGTAGCATAGTTCAATTGAACTGCCACCGCCAAATCCCTACCTCTATACATTCAACTGTATGACTTGAAGTCGTATAGTTCTTCCCAAGAGCATTTCCTTCGTCTGCTTGTAATGTATTGATCCAATGGACTTCGGCTCTTGACCGCAACATGAAAGTTGCCTCATTTTGTGCCACAATCATCGCCTCATCAATTGTTGATTGAACTAGTAACCTCATAGCTTGATTGACTCACTTTGCCCTCAATCATGTCATCGGTCCACCTTTGATAATCAATGGATCTTATCCTAGGATCGTCTTTGTTGAGCTCGGCTCTTGGATCACATCATATATACTTTTACCAAAGCCCTCCTCCCTACTGCATCAGTCCCCATGCACTTTGGCAGAAATTGGGCATATTAACTTAAATTACCACCAGAAACAGGCACATCAATATCCAAATTTATATCATTCTCCAGTACTACTTGGGTTTCCATAAGTAAGCTATATTCATTAACCAGTAATTTATCTTCAGCATACTCATCGTACACAGCCTCCACTGACTAGGTTTCGACAACTTCCATATCACCATCTAATACATGAACCTGCCCTCGTGAACCATTTTTACCGTTCTAAATCCTCAATATCAAAAACAGCCATTTCACCTCCATTTTCCATTTTACCTTTCACCATTGGAATTTCCATATACACCGCTTCATCTCTGTCCGCAACAGAACATTTGTAATGATTGAACTGATCTTTGGAGACTAATTTAGCCCCAGTCATTTTGGTCAACATTGAAATCATCACTTTATTTGTTCTGTTCATTTCTCCCATCAATTGCTCCATCCTGTCTTGCTTAGCACAGACCCCTTTCAACATTTGATCCTATGTATTTACAGTCACATTAAGAAATCCAAGTTACTTTTCAAACCTTTTAAATTGTTCTACTTGATTTTTGCCATGAGTTCCCATTCTCTTCCCAGCTCACCTACTGCTCTAATACCAAATTGTTGTGGCTGAACTTCAACTCTAAACCTGGGGCACAATCAAACACAATAATAAACCAGAAATTGAATAAACTTAACACCCAATTGATTTACTTGTAACAAAGTGTTGAGTACAGTCAGAATTTAATAGAAAATAAGAAAGTGGACTTGAAGAAGAAGAAGATAAGATCAGAGAGGAAATTAAAATCACGCACAGAAATTCTAGCAACAATAACACAGATATTGAAAGGGAAATTCAAACCACAGTATATTAATTGCAATAACCAAGTAGATTACAACACCTAGAAGAAATTAAAGAGATAAGAAACAGATAAGAGAAGGAAGAGTCTAGATAAAGAGAGAGAGAGTGAGAGAGTTCAGAGAAAGGGGTTTTCTTCACAATAATCGTTCACTACCCTCTCCCAATTCCATCTCTAGGTTATAATAGAAAACAAAAAGGTAAAAGAAAGACAAAATAAGAAACTTGTTTAAATTTTACAATAAATTAAAATGACACTGTTTCTAAATTTGAATTTTAGGGAAAACCGTTGGCTGCATTTCCTTCTTCTTCTTCTTCTTGTTTTGCTCTGATCTTCCTCTTCTCTTTCTTTTTCCCCATTCCAGCTGACCTCCTTGCTTCTTTTCATAACACTGAACTGATTAGAGAATTTCAATTTGGGGAATTTGAAAGATGAAAAAATGTAAACAAAAAAGGGGATCCTTTTATATGGGAAGGGATGCAGGGAGATGCAGAAATGGCAGGGAAGAGGTGATTTGACGAAAGGAAAAAAGAAGAAAAAAAGGGTATAAAAAGTGATGGACAATATTTGAGTAAAATATAAAAGGAAGAATTTTGGGCTGCTTAATTTTGGAATGTGTTATATGTACATAATTGTTTACATAATAATGTCCATAATTACATGTAGTACTGGATCCAACCTTTAATTCAAATCTCACACTTGCACATCAACAATCGGATGATTGTCACATCACATTGTGGATACCATTATGTGCAATAATTATATATAAGTAGAATTTTCCGCTTAATTTTAGTGCAGCTTTTAAAAAATGCTATTATATATGTTTAGATAAAAAAAATCATTTTTATTTTATAGAATTGCTAATAAGAATGCTATATCTAAATGTTATAAAATGTTGTAGTGAAAGGAAATTGGAAATAGAAAAGACAGCTTTAATTTTTGACCTATGTAGTTTAGGGATGGCAATTAGAACCGTCAAAATCGAAAATCGCGGTTAACCGAACCGAATGAGGTGAAAAAAACCGAACTGATGATGCAATGGGGCGGATATGGTATTTGATTTTAATGAACCGGTTCGGGACGGGGCGGGTATGGTATTTACACCATCGCCCCGAACCGAACTGATTAATCGTTAGAAAAAATAATAAATTAATAATAATTGGGTTTTACATAATTTTTTGATTTTTTCTACATTAACTACTTAATTTCTTTGGCCCAAAAATTCTAGCCCATTAACAAATTAAATTTAAACCCAAGTACCCAACATTGAACCCTAACAGTCTAATATAAAGGCACAAACATTTTATTGGAAAACTGGAATCTCAACTCCTGCCTTCTGGGTCTGTCAAGTGCCGACTGTCGTCTCTTCCGCCTCCGCCCATTTGCATTATTTTCTTCTCCTTTGACCTTCAGGCTTCTGCCAATGGTGAGTTTCTCATCTTCTTTTTTGATGATTTGTATTTGTCTATTTGAATTTGTTGTGAATTTTGCACAAGATTTGGCCAAAGTATATCCAACGTTTTCAGTTTTTTACAATTGGTGGCCGCTTTAGAGATAAATGACTTTAATTTCTCTCCTGTTTGATGACTTTTGGCCTAAACAACACATAAACAAGAAATTGAATTCTTTAATTACAGAAACCAAAGTTTGGTGACGAGGATGTTGACAAAGAGTTATATTTTTTTGTTTAAATCTTCAGTTAAGAACATTATGGATTATTATACGATATAGGAATCAACTTTGAGTTTTGACGTATTCCAGTAAGAGTTGTGGGGAAGAATGAAGATTGAATATGAATTGAGGTTTGAGCTTTTTGAGTTATTGAATATTGTTTGTTAAATTTGGATTTTGTATTTGAGAATTGGGATTTTTTTGCATTTTCATTTGAAATTTTGTTTGCTACATTGACTTAGTATCATGTTTTTGTTTTCATTGATTTTTTTCATACATTTTTCTTTTTATTCGACGGATGGACCAATTAAAAATAATTTATTTTCGTGGTTATTAATGACCCGAACCGAGATACGAACCGAACCGAACCGACTTTCGTGGTTATGGTGCGATTATGGTATAGCCAAAAAATTGATGGTTCGGTGATGGTTTTGGCCGAACCGACCCCGAACCGAACCGTTGCCATCTCTAATGTAGTTTGGGCAAATCCAATTAATTATGGTGTCCACATATCCATTTACAATTTTTGGCAATTTGTATTCTTTCAAGATTTTATTCTGCCATTAATAAAATCCCGCTACAATTAATGAGATTTTATTCTAAGTTTTGAGAAGATCTACTTGTGGATTTTGATTCTTGAAGTACATTAATAAAATCCCGCAACATATCCCGCCCCAATTTTTCCCCCATCTCCTACTCGTTCAAGATTTTTCAAAAATTCACATATATTTCTTGAAAGAGCTTACCAATATCATAAAAGAAGCCAACTACACCAGAGCAACCCGGTCCATCAGTCATTATATAAATATATATATAGTGCCGGTCCTGTGATTGTCGGGGCCTTAGGCGAAGTCTGTAAATTAGGCCCCTCGGCGAAATCAACGTAAATACAAAATTCAATGATATATTATGCAACCCATTGCTAACTTAAAAAATTAACATTAAAACAATTATATAAGTCGACAAGGCCGCAATTATATATGTCGAGAAGGCGTCAAATTGCGGAATTGAAATGCTGAAAGCAAGAAGCCCGAAACCTACATTGGGAATTGGGAGTTGGGACTGGGAGTCTGGCTGTCACAACTCACAATCTTGAAAGGAAAATTTTACAACCACAATAATCAATTTACATAAAAAAAAAAAAAAAAAAAAAAAAAAAAAAAAAATCAAAAAAAAAAATTAAAAAAAAACTTCA
>NC_036252.1:19581056-19614734 GCF_002742605.1 Olea europaea var. sylvestris | reverse complement strand
GTCACAACTCACAATCTTGAAAGGAAAATTTAACAACCACAACAATCAATTTACATAAAAAAGAAAAAAAAAACTAAAGAATCATCAAACGAATATGTAAAGAAACTTCCAATTTGCAGCTAAAACAAGAAATTCGATGGGGTTGATTAATAATGAAAGGGTAAAAAAAATAATTTTGTGCTGCCTGCTGACCAAAGAGAATTATCAAAATTTATTAGTCAAAGATATTTCTTTCACACCACTTGAAACTACAACAAGAACGCTTATTTTACACTATATTATCATTCTCTTATCCTTCCTGATGTACACTTATTTATGCATATTTCTCCAGTATCATGTCAAATAAATCTTATGACAATAACAATATTTTAGGAAAGAATCTAAAAAATGATGCAATATATCACCATTGAGAAGTTCCAGGTATCACGATTATTGAGTAGGGTTACATCTTAAAAGATTATTTTCATTTATAATATAAGTGGGATATTACTTTTAACAGTGATCCACATATCTAGAAACAACCCAGTGGAAGAAAAGGGCATTGTGATTAATCATTCAATTATACAAAACAGAAAAAATCAGTTGCATCAGAATAAGATCATATTTCACAAATTTCATGTTAAAAAGCCCATAACACAGGCAGAACCATGTTTTGTATTCCAGCAAAAATACGTAGATAGCAACGTAAAAGCAAAATATCGGAAAATCACCACACCACCAGCCAGCTATCAATTGCCTTTTATGATTTGGAATTGGATTGGAATATTGGACCATTTGTTGTTTAATTTGGGCCTAATGTTTTTAAACAAAATGAGGCCCATGTCAATTGACATAAGCCCAAACAAAAAAATAAAATAAGGGTCATCTTCTTCCCAGAGTTCCCGTCTCTGCAAGCTGCAACCTGCAAATAAAAACTTTTTTTTTTCATTTTCTTCATTTAAAAAAAAAAATTTGGGGGCCTATTCATCTTCTTCCCAATTTCCCTCTTCCGTCTCTGCAAAGTGCAAGCTACAAATGATTTTTTTTTTCATTTTCTTCATTTAAAAAAAAAAAATTGGCGGCCAAAAATAGACCCCTCTAAATCGTTGGCTTGAGGCGCAGGCCTCATCTGCCTCGCCTCAGGATCGCCTGTGATGCTCCATTGTTGAAGAGTAGAAGAAGAAGAAGTCCGTACAATCCCATCGAATTCATTATAATCAAAATGAGAATTTGAACTGCTAGAGAGGCTTTCAATTCATGTGCGAATTTATAGGGGACAGAAAGTAAACTGAACACGCAACAACCAAATGGTAATGAATAGTAGTTCAACGGTAATTAAACGAGCAATTTGATCTTATTAAAATTCAAACGATACACTATCTTTCGAGGCATGTTAAGTGTATAAGATATTTACCGACCACATTTATTTAGTTAGTAAATATTTTTCCTGGCCAAAAAATAATCATGGTTAATAAAGATTGTGTCGTCATGCCCCGCTAAAAAATAAATCTTATTTTGGCCTACTATTTTTCATTTTGGCCGGCAAATATGTCTTATTTTCACCTACTAGTACCTATTTTAGCTGGTAAATACTGTATTCCCGACTAATTATATGTTAGTGGGAAAAATTTGGTCGGCAAAAGACTATTATTATTGACTAGTTATATGGGGTCGATAAATACTTGGTCAGTAAAGATGTTGCCAACCAAGTATTCTATTGGTCGTTATAAAAGAGTTTTCACCAACTAGAATTTGGTTGGTGGGCGAAAGTTGGTCGGGAAAGCTATAGTTTGTTGTAGTCACGTCTTATGCAAAGACTTGTGAATGCTACAATGGACCGGCTAAACATAAAGCCTTGAGTGCATTCCAATCCAACCGCATGCTATATTGGATGTGTAACCAATAGTTGACTTCAACCATAAAATTTTGTTCATAGCAGACAAGGTAATTTTGTTAACTAACAATTGATTTAAAGTGATCACAGTATTCAAAGCATTCACTGATAAATCGATCATCATCAAAAGATCAAATCAAGACTATTATTACAAATTGAACTTTATAGAGAAGGTTAAGATCGAAGTCACATTGTTCAAGCATTCAAGATAAAATCCTCTATGAGGGCTTGAGAGTCAATTTTAAAAAGATCAAAGACTAGACTTTTACACCAAATGCACAAGTAATAATGCTTTGATCTTCAACAATTAATGATAAAAGCCCAGGAACTATTTTATAGACCAAAAATTATTTTGATATCACTTGCATATAATGTTTTTATCAAGTTAAAATTGATTTTCATAACCAAAATTTATCTTTTTGACAATCAACATATTATATAAAATGATATTTGAACTTAGATCATATTTTGAAAATACCATTTACCTTTAGAAAACTAGTTAAAACGACTTTACTAAAATCCATGCTTTACAAAGTAATTCAGATCCAGAAAAATCGGATGACCGAATTGGTTGATCGGTTCAAAGATAAGTCGACTGATCCATCAACGTTACAAAATTTAAATGTTCTAGCTTCTAACCCTGTACTCTCTAGCAGCTATATTTTTGAGTAATCCGAACTTGCATACGTCGACCAAATTGTCATTGGAATCAACAAGAAGTTTTGCAAACTGGTCTTTCTAAGCTGATTTTCTTTTGCAATCATTGTGAGACCATTAAGTGCATTCTTGTGAGAAATATTTTGAGCAAAGTTTTGAATGTATATTTCTATTATTTCTTCTACATTTTCATCTTGAAAAACTTTGTTGATTGAATCAACTTGTAAAAACATCATCTTTATCAAAGTTCTTCACCTAATACTTGAGCTATCATTTATTATTAAACTATCAATCTCTCTCGGTACTTAAATTTATTTATGCTATTTATTAAGAGAGAATTTTGACTGTGAAATTATCTTTCATCAAACCAGTGTCATATTGAGATCCCTTAAAACGAAAAGCTTCAGCACTTTCTAGCTTTGGTTCTCATAACAAATTCAGCAATTTTTTTTTAGGTACGGCTTCAGTATTCCATCACTTTTTTGAAACAGAACATCAGGGATTAGGTTATTGTTTTAAAATTCAACTATGATATCAATATCTATATTTGGACTTGGAGGGACTATTGTGTTGTGTTAAAAGATCTAACCATGACAGGAAAATGTTCATCCCAATAAAAACACCTTACACAAAAAGAAGTCCAAGCATAACATGAACAATCATACATGGATTGGAAGACTATCGTTATGCCTCGCCACTGAGACTCCAAAAGCCTACATGGCATCCAACATAGCTACTCAAGATGATACCCTACGGTTCACAACCAATATCATCAATGTTTGGCCAAAGTCAAAGATTATAGAGCTAAAGTTCATTGTCAAAGCCCAGCAATAGAATGACGAGGCTCCTAAGCCCTTCAATCGAAGCGATTGTTCATGCCGAAGCAGTAGTGATTCGGAGGCTCAATACGAAGTCCATGCTTGGAATGGAATAACCCCCCTCCTTCAAATATCATAGTAGATGGAATCTTATTCAAATGATTAATGTGACCTTTGTAATGAGAGATATGTAAAATCTTGCTAGCAAAGCTTGTAGGGTGGCTGCCTCTTTAAGAGCATTAAATGCACCATAAGACTGGTGAGGTTAGATTGATGCTGATAAGTGCCTTTTTATGCACTTATATAACTCACAAACATAACCAAAATACTAGAAAAGTGTATGACATGTGACCAAAATTCCCTTGATTCTAGGATTGCAGGGTTTTCTGATGGACTTGATGGAATTCACGAGAAAAAGAAGCACAAAGTACCAAAACGAATCAAAGTGATAGTTCAGGGACCAAAGTGTAAATAACCAAAAGATGAGCCAAAGGAGAAGTCGAAAAATTTATAGTGCCAATCACCAATTGGAGATCAATATAAGGAGATGGAACAAAAAAAGTCGAAGAAAAGAGGTTAAGAAACAAGAAGATTGAGTTTGGGGACTAAAATGGCCAAAGCGAAAAGGTTTAGCACCACGCGGCCGCATGGTGTTACAACCATGTGGCCGCAAAACCCCCACCCAAAACTCAAACCAAAGAAATAGATCAAACCATGCGACCGCATGGTGTAAATTTCTGTCGCGATTCTGCAGTTTCCTTTTTGTGTTATAATTCTTTTGGAACTTGATTGGGACGCGATATAAAAACCTAGAACCGTCATATTTCGAAGGAGAACACATTGGGAGTCAAGAAAACACATCTTGGAGAGAATCTTGAGCTGAAGGAACGAAGAAATTTACGAAGATCATCGAGATTTCACGCAAATTCATAACCCGGTGATGCTTTCTCTTCAATCTATGATGTATTTTAATTCTTTCTCCATGTTAGGCTAGATTTTCATGTACTGTAAGATCGATGAACCGTGTGATATAATCTTTAAATTTCTAGTTTTGCAATTTGATAAAAAAAATGCGTATTTTGATATTTGAATGAATTATATGCATTGATTTTCTTTTATAATTAAGTGCACGTAATTATGTGATGTGTGGTGATTTATTTTATCTATTCGAGAGAAGAGAAATAAATTCGACAATGCATAATTCATCGCAGGGTCCGATAGGGGATAGAGATATACCTTTATGCTTTATGTGAATCTTTAAGTGTTCATAAAATCGAATGCATTGTTATATGCTGGTGGTATGTAAAAATAGGTTCAATACATCTCAAGAGAGAGTATTGGATAGAATTAGGAATATTGATTCGTCAATAATTCAATCGCGTGTCATTTGTGAAACTAGGGTTTAAGGTGATCAATACATAGGAATTCGTTATCCTCGTGCGATTAACATTCATTGAATACAACAAACTTGCGGTCGAACCATTTAATTCGCATTTTAATTAATTAAAACATCATTTTGCCTATTAGATCCTTTAATTCATAACATTTGCATAATTAAGGTTTCCTTTAGGTCAAGAATTCAATTAGGATAATTCAGTTTCAGTTAAGGCTACGATAGGTAGAATTGAACTGCTCAATCCCTGTGGGAGGATATTCAGACTCAAATATCCACTTTATTACTTATTAACGAACCGTACACTTGTGGTGGTTTAAATCAAAAGAAATATTTCGTAAACAAATTTTTGGCGCCGTTGCCGAGGATTGAGTTTAGTTTAATTTTATTTCTTTCTAGGCACTAGTTCGAACTTTCAATTTTCATTTTTATTTATTCATTTAATTTCGCTTAAGCATTTTGTTTTATTTTTATTTTAGTTATTTATATTGATTGAATTTGAGTGCTACTATAGATTTTCTCGTGGAGTTGCATGTCTACGACGACGGGAGGAGAGCGCGTTGGGAGGCAAGAAAACACATCTTGGAGAGAATCTTGAGCCGAAAGAACGAAGAAATTTACGAATATCATCGAGATTTCGTGCAAATTCATAACTCGGTGATGCTTTTTCTTCAATCTATGATGTATTTTGATTCTTTCTCCACGTTAGGCTAGATTTTCATGTACTAGGAGATCGATGAACCATGTTATGTAATCTTTAATTTTCTAGTTTTGCAATTTGACATAAAAACATGTATTTTGATATTTGAATGAATTATATGCATTGATTTTCTTCCATAATTAAATGCACGTAATTATGTGATGTGTGGTGGTTTATTCATTTGTTCGAGAGAAGAGAAATAAATTCGACAAGGTATAATTCATCGTAGGGTCCGATCGGGGATAGAGATATACATTTATACTTTATGTGAATCTTTAAGTGTTCATAAACCGAATGTATTTTTATATATGCACTTGTCATAGAGATATAGGCCGGTGGTATGTAAAGACAGGTTCAATACATCTCGAGAGAGAGTATTGGATAGAATTAGGAACATTGATTTGTCAACAATTCAATCGCGTGTCATTTGTGAAACTAGGGTTTAAGGTGATCATTGCATGAGAATTCGTTATCCTAGTGCGATTAACATTCATTGAATACAACAAACTTGCGGTCGAACCATTTAATTCACATTTTAATTAATTAAAGCGTCATTTTACCCATTACATCCTTTAATCATAACATTTGCATAATTAAGGTTTCCTTTAGGTCAAGAATTCAATTTGGATAATTCAGTTTCGGTTAAGGCTACGATAGGTAGAATTGAACTACTCAATCCCTGTGGGACAATATTTGGACTCAAATATCCACTTTATTTCTTGTTAACGAACCGTACACTTGCGGTGGTTTAAATCGAAAGAAATATTTCGTGAACAAACTTTTGGCGCCGTTGTTGGGGATTGAGTTTAGTTTAATTTTATTTCTTTCTAGGCACTAATTTGAACTTTCAATTTTCATTTTTATTTATTCATTTAATTTCGTTTAAGCATTTTGTTTTATTTTTATTTTAGTTATTTATATTGATTGAATCTGAGTGCTACTATTGATTTTCTCACAGAGTTACATGTCTACAACGACGGGAGGAGAACACATTGGGAGGCAAGAAAACACATCTTGGAGAGAATCTTGAGCCGATGGAACAAATAAATTACGAAGATCATCGAGATTTCACGCAAATTCATAACCTGGTGGTGCTTTTTCTTCAATCTATGATGTATTTTGATTCTTTCTCCATGTTAGGTTAGATTTTCATGTACTAGGATATCGATGAACCATGTAATGTAATATTTAATTTTCTAGTTTTGCAATTTGACATTAAAATGCGTATTTGATATTTGAATGAATTATATGCATTGATTTTCTTTCATAATTAAGTGCACGTAATTATGTGACGTGTGGTGGTTTATTTCATCTGTTCGAGAGAAGAGAAATAAATTTGACAAGGTATAATTCATCATAGGGTCCAATAGAGGATAGAGATATACCTCTATGCTTTATGTGAATCTTTAAGTATTCATAAAATCGAATACGTTTTTATATATGCACTTGTCATAGAGATATAGGCCGATGGTATGTAAAAAAAGGTTCAATACATCTCGAGAGAGAGTATTGGATAGAATTAGGAATATTGATTCGTCAATAATTCAATCGCTTGTCATTTGTGAGACTAGGGTTTAAGGTGATCATTGTATGGGAATTCATTATCCTAGTGCGATTAACATTCATTAAATACAACAAACTTGTGGTCGAACCATTTAATTTGCATTTTAATTAATTAAAATGTCACTTCGCCCATCAAATCCTTTAATTCATAACATTTGCATAATTAAGGTTTCCTTTAGGTCAAGAATTCAATTTTGATAATTCAGTTTTGGTTAAGTCTACAATAGGTAGAATTGAACTGCTCAATCCCTATGGGATGATATTCGTACTCAAATATCCACTTTATTACTTGTTAATGAATCGTAATCTTGCGGTGGTTTAAATCAAAAGAAATATTTCGTGAACAAGTTTTTGGCGTCGTTGCCGAAATGTAATGTGATTTTTTGGAAACAATCACAAACATTGTGTGCTTGACGAGTGATTATTGCATTAATATGCTGTATTTGGTTAATTGCATGCCTGTGTGGGTTTGATAGTCTTGCCGGCAATGATATGATTGTTGGAGTGGGTATATGTTAGGAACTGTGAATATAGTGTAGAATTTAATTAACTGATACTTGTTGGGGGTAGAACTTAACATTCCATTTGCACGCCACTCGTACCATACATGTCAGGTGAGTGATTGGGTTTGAATAAAGCAGGAGAAACCAGAAAACCTTGACTAGTTCAGCCATAATGTAGTCCATAAACCAAAATGCCTTAATGCATAGTTTGAAGACGGTTTAACAATTATAGGGGAACATTGAGATAAGTGAGGGATTTGATAAGTGCATTTTTATGCACTTATATAACTCACAAATATAACCAAAATACGAGCAAAGTGTATGAAATGTGAACTAAATTTGCTTGATTATTGGATTGTAGGGTTTTCTGATGGACTTGATGGAATTCATGAGAAAAAGAAGCAAAAATGACCAAAACGAATCAAAGTGATAGTTCAGGGACCAAAGTGTAAATATCCAAAAGATGAGCCAAAGGAGAAATTGAAAAATTTATACTGCCAAGCACCAATCGGAGATCAATATAAGGAGATGGAACAAAGGAGTCGAAGAAAAGAGGTCAAGAAACAAGAAGATTGAGTTTGGGGACTAAAACGGCACAAAGCAAAAAGGTTTAATACCATGCTGCCGCATGGTGTTACAACATGCGGCCGCACAACCCCCACTCAAAACTCAAACCAAAGAAATAGATCAAACCATACGATGTCGCAATTTTGCAGTTTCCTTTTTGTGTTATAATTCTTTTGGAACTCGATTGGGACACGATATAAAAACCTAGAACCGTCATATTTCGAAGGAGAACACATTGGGAGTCAAGAAAACACATCTTGGAGAGAATCTTGAGCCGAAGGAATGAAGAAATTTACGAAAATCATCGAGATTTCACGCAAATTCATATCCCGGTGATGCTTTCTCTTCAATCTATGATGTATTTTAATTCTTTCTCTATGTTAGGCTAGATTTTCATGTACTATGAGATCGATGAACCATGTGATGTAATCTTTAACTTTTCTAGTTTTGCAATTTGACATTAAAACGCGTATTTTGATATTTGAATGAATTATATGCATTGATTTTCTTCCATAATTAAGTGTACATAATTATGTGATGTGTGGTGGTTTATTTCATCTGTTCGAGAGAAGAGAAATAAATTCGACAAGGTATAATTCATCGTAGGGTCCGATAGGGGATAGAGACATACCTCTATGCTTTATGTGAATCTTTAAGTGTTCATAAAATCGAATGCATTTTTATATATACACTTGTCATAGCGATATAGGCCAGTGGTATGTAAAAACAGGTTCAATACATCTCGAGAGAGAGTATTGGATAGAATTAGGAATATTGATTCGTCAATAATTCAATCGTGTGTCATTTGTGAAACTAGGGTTTAAGGTGATCATTGCATGAGAATTCGTTATCCTAGTGTGATTAACATTCATTGAATACAACAAACTTGCGGTCGAACCATTTAATTCGCATTTTAATTAATTAAAATGTCATTTTGCCCATTAGATCCTTTAATTCATAACATTTGCATAATTAAGGTTTCCTTTAGGTCACGAATTCAATTTGGAAAATTCAGTTTCGATTAAGGTTACGATAGGTAGAATTGAACTATTCAATCCCTGTGGAACGATATTCGGAGTCAAATCTCCACTCTATTACTTGTTAACGAACTGTACACTTGTGGTGGTTTAAATCGAAAGAAATATTTCGTGAGCAGATGCCTATGATAAGATGCTTCAGCTGAGGAGATGAAGTCGTGTGCTTCCTCATCCAACGAGCACCACTTCATTTGTAACACTGTAAATATCCCTTCTTGCATTGTTTTGAAGACCAGTGCATTTATATACACTTGAAGATATATCTCATCTTTTCTCTTGTTCTATCATCCTTAGATTGTTTGAGTTGGATACTTAGCTTTAGGACAATGATTTGTTTATTTTCAATTGCTATTTATTATGCAATCCCCATTTATATATGTCGTCGATGTCCGAACATATTTGTCTCACATTATAAAGCTTTTCCGATGTCCAAACTGAAATATTTTATTGGTTAGTGCCATCCATGCATGTTGAAATTAGCTTGCTTGGATGCGAGCAGGCCTGAGATCTAATGTCCACTTGTGCATACTTAAATCGAGGTCAATAGTCATACCAAGTTTATTTATCTAAGTAATAGAATTTAGGTGTTTATCCATAATTTTCCTTTTTGAGTAGTAGTAATTTTTTTTTATTGTGGGCTTTGATGGAATTTTAAGTGTTGTGTACCGAATTTGCCTTACTAAACATTGCCTAAAGTTGGTAGGTCTCTTTACCATATGACAATTATTGAATTAAACAAGGAACAAATTTTCATTTTTTTAGATCAATCTCTAAAAATCTTCAACATAGAGATTTATGCATACTTTGATTATTGGCCAATTTTGGATACCAACATTTATATATCAAATAAGATGAAGTAGTACTCAAAGTTTATGATTAAACAAACTTCATGTAACTGATACTTGAATATGAAACTAGTTAATAGTCGAATATAAAAAGCATTTGTTCTAGTAATTGTTATGAAATAAAGATATTTATCATAAATAATACTCCATAATGTGTTATAAAATAAAAAGATTTATCAAGTTTGTGTAAGTATAGGAAAGGTAATATATTAGTAGAATACTCCCCTCATAATCAGGGGCGAATCCAGGGTCCAATGTCAATTAAGGCGGACCGTTGACCATAGGGTGGATTGTTGACTATTGACATGTGACCATTGACAATCAAAGATCATAGTAGCGAGTTTATTTATTAATATTTAATTAAATTATATTTAAAAATCCTCAATTTTTATGTAAATGCACCAAAATGTAAAAATTATATAATATGAAAATATAATTCAATAGAATACTCAAAGTACTAAAAAATACATGATACAACCTTACTCTATAAATGTGAACTTCGTCAACAGCATTATATGGGGTCTCATACTTTAAAAAGTTAAAAGTTATTTTCCATTGCAATTAGAGTTGTATATTTTGAAGATAACTGAGACAACTTGATAATATCACAAATTGTTAAGTAATTCATCCATTTATACTTGCATTATCATGATAAATTAATACCTAAATGTACAAGTACCCTTATATTTTGATTTAGGTTACAAATAGAAATTAGAAGAAAAGAATGAAAATGACCAAAATGGAAGAAAAAGGAAGTTTAGGGACTAATGTGCAAATACCCAAAGGATGGTTCGAAGGAGGAATCAAGGAATTGATTGAGGTAAGTACCAATTGGACACCATTATTGATTTATGAAATGAGAAGAATGAAGAAACGAGGTCAAAATTGAAGAAAATGAAGTTGGACAAGCAAAACGCAAGAATTGTAAAAATTGGCCCCAAAATTTATACTATGCGTATGCGGCCTGCAGGCCTTGCATACAGGAGATTCCAAAAATTCACTACTGAGGCTGAAACAAGTCTACTATGCTTACACATGGAAACGAACCATGCGTACGCACAGTTCATTTCTGGGACGCAATTTTTAAGTTTCCCATTCTCGATCAAACTCTTATTCAAACCTGATTTAGGTGTTTATCCATAATTTTCCTTTTTGAGTAGTAGTAAAAATTTTTTATTGTGGGCTTTGATGGAATTTTAAGTGTTGCGTACCGAATTTGCCTCACTAAACATTGCCTAAAATTAGTAGGTCGCTTTACCATATGACAATTATTGAATTAAACAAGGAACAAATTTTCATTTTTTTAGATCAATCTCTAAAAATCTTCAACATAGAGATTTATGCATACTTTGATTATTGGCCAATTTTGGATACCAACATTTATATATCAAATAAGATGAAGTAGTACCCTTATATTTTGATTTAGGTTACAAATAGAAATTAGAAGAAAAGAACGAAAATGACCAAAATGGAAGAAAAAGGAAGTTTAGGGACTAAAGTGCAAATACCCAAAAGATGGTTCGAAGGAGGGATCGAGGAATTGATTGAGGTAAGTACCAATTGGACACCATTATTGATTTATGAAATGAGAAGAATGAAGAAACAAGGTCAAAATTGAAGAAAATGAAGTTGGACAAGCAAAACGCAAGAATTGTAGATTTTGGCCCCAAAATGTATACACGAGATTCCCAAAATTCACTATTGAGGCTGAAACAAGTCTACTATGCTTACACATGGAAAGAAACCATGCGTACGCACAGTCCATTTCTGGGACGCGATTTTTAAGTTTCCGATTCCCGATCAAACTCTTATTCAAACCTGATTTCTCATAACTATTAAACCCTAAATCAACCCAGAACGAAGGAGGATGCCTCCATACACCTTTCTTCTCATCATTGGCACAAGAAACTCCATGAAAAACTAAGAATTTGGGGAAGCCACAAAGGATCTCAATCGGTTTTGGTGATTTCGACATCCGTTAATTCACGTAATTGAGTTTCTCATTGTTAAATGGTTTTAGAATTTGAATTTCCATATCTTGTTTGTATTTCTGACAAGTTTAACATATAATAGATTTTTCATAGATTCAGTCATACTTTTTCTATCGAACAATCAAAGAATTTGTTGAATTTCAATTTCAATTTCAATTATTTGAAATTATTGTTGTGATTCTCTACTGCCTTATGCTTGATGTATATGGTCACTTTTGAATCTGATTTCAATAATTAAATGTGCAAATTTGTTTTAGGAAATTTGATTTCTAGAATTACCGTTGAATTAAGTTAGTGTTTCAAAGTCATATTTTCCTATTAGAGGGTTAAGATTAACACTTTTAATTGAGCTAAAAACATGAATTGAGAATGTTGAATGATCCAAACCAATTGAGGAAATTCCAGTACTTCACTAGTGTAGACATTGATTTATTTTACTATTCGAACCTTGATCTTTAATGTTATTCAAACCGTAAAATCATTGCAAATTTTGAGAGAACAATCACCTTTTGAACCCTTGAGTAAATCATCTAGCTCCTTGTGAAATCGACACCCCAAAGATATACTACCACTATTGCATTATTCTTTGGACGTAATCACAACTTTACTAAATGAATAAATAGATACAGTATTTGTTGAGCTCTGATACCAAATTGTTGAATTTTAAACACAAAGAAAATAGAATTTTATTGACGAAATGAATTTTACACAATTTGAACACAAACTCACACTTATTTTATTTGTAGGACACCACTCTCACATGTAGTTCTCACTATCTTAATTTACTCTAATTTTATAATGGCAGATTCTCTCCACTCACCCTCTCTACTAACATTACTTCCTCAGCTTCTTCCTATGATCTACTCTCTATCTCTTCGCACTTTTCTTCTGACTTTTTTCACACTCACACAAAGCTCAAGCAGCAAGGATATGGATAGATATTAAAGTTTGGCGGCCAATTCTTCTGCCTAATTCTAGTATGTAGGTAAAGGTGGCTACATTCTAGAGTAATCCTTTGACGATGGTGGAATTTGTTTCCAGCAACTAATGATTTCTAGATATTCTCCAACTTCCTGGCAAAGGTAAAGCATGGTGTAAATCCCAAAAATTTTAATTCTAGAATATGAATGAAGAAATTTTATATTTAAGTTTCTTTAGCATTGAGAATAGTATATGTTACATACCAGTACACTTGGTCGACCTATTGGGGGCCGTGGCCCACCTATAACGAACCACGTGGCATAGTGGCCAAGTCCCTGAGGCTAACAAAGAATACATAACATCCAAAAGCACCTATGTCATGCCCGAATTGAAGACAAAAGTGCATTGGCCGAGGTGGTCCATATCGAGGCCCCTATGTTGAAGTCGAACCTCTAAAATACCTTTGGCATCACCTCTCCTAAGAGATGCAGTCTTACACAAGAATTCCCTTAGAATGATTGATGGGACATCCATCATAGAGTGCAAGTGTCTTGTCTTGTCAAACATAACAGCAGCTCTGTTGATCAATAAATGTATAGTAGGCTAGGTAGTCGAGAGTGATGCCTAGGATTGGATACGTAAATTAACATTATGAGGCCACGATTCAACTTGTATTACTGTAAATACTCTTCTATGCACCTATTGTACAACTAATGCAAGGTTTAATACCAGAAAAAATACTACACATCACTCTCTTTTACTCTCTTGCAATACAACTGAGATTACATAAAAATTCAACAAACCAAGGTTGGTAATTATTGTACACTTATTCTAACAATGTCTCACCGGATTCTGAATGTTGTTGTCCAGTGCCTTTGAGTCATTCCCACGCCCTTTTTCTATTCGTTCTAGTGTCTAAGCGTATTGGACTAAGCTTGTACGTGGGCAGGTGGGTCCGGTATCTATTGTCCACGTGGCCCCAACCAAAAATGAGGTCAACTGATTGGTGCCATTTGTAGGAAGCTGATGTGATCCAAGAGTTAAGCCCGACGAAGGCTAGTGCGGAATGAGATATGTTGATAATCGAAGGTAGACTGATGAGGTAATCGAAGGCAAAGCGGGTGAAACAAACTATGGTATTAATGGTCCAAGCAATAATTGATGAAACATCGATCATGGAGCGAAAATGAGCAACTTTCATGTTGGGGTTGAGAGCCGAAGTCAATTGGATCAACTTGGTAGAAGCAGACGGAGATGGAGATGGAGATGGAGCTAGAAAGGACTACTATGCAACCGCATAGTAGAAATATGCATATGGTCACATTGACCCATGTAGAAATTTCAGTTTGTGGTGATGAAGGCTTCTATGCGACTGCATCACTTCATTCTAGATGGTCGCATAGATCAAAATTGGGACAAAGTTTCCTTTTCTCGCAAATTTTCTTATTTCGTTGGAATTATATTTTGGACAATATTCTTGTAATCTTTGACAATTATTTTCCATTTTCAACTAGATTTTTAGGGTTTCAAGACTAGTATAAATATTTATTCTTCTTTCATTGTAACATTAC
Organism: Olea europaea var. sylvestris; assembly: GCF_002742605.1. Classification (NCBI taxonomy): domain Eukaryota; kingdom Viridiplantae; phylum Streptophyta; class Magnoliopsida; order Lamiales; family Oleaceae; genus Olea; species Olea europaea. Next base: position 19,600,295 of record NC_036252.1, on the reverse strand, counting down.
ATTACATTATTCTTGAGAATTAATAGAGAAGCTATTTGCTTTCGAATTCTTGTTCTTCATTGAACACTTTGAACTTATCAAGAATCACATTCTTGTGGCGTTCTACAATTCGGGTGTTGGTCTTTGATCGTGTAATCAAGGGATCTTTCAAGCTTTGCTCTTGCTAGGTTTTTTTGGTTCACTGTTCTTGGGTTCAAACTCTTAGACCTTTAATTCGGCTTTTCTAGGGTTCTAACAACCTAGTCATGGATTCCTTAGTCACCGTTGCTACGTGGGTTCGCATCAGTTGGTATCAGAGTATAGGCTCCAAATTAATAGGTTATATCTTTTTGTTTTTTTCATTGAGTCTTGTTCATAGTTTTTCGCATTTTGTTATTTTCTTTTGTTTGTGTTCTTCATCGTTTGAGTCTTTTGATTTGTTAAATTATGGTCGAATTTTTCAAAAGTTGTTTTGGAGCTACTATAGCATCCAAAACCACCTTGTTTAATTTGTTGGTAGTTTAATTCGTTGTTTCTTGTTAAAAAAAGGCCAGAAAGAAAAGAAAAGTAAAAAAAAAAGCCGAAAAGAATTTATTATTATTGTTATTGTTCAATTAGCTACCAACAAAAATGTATTTTGATTTTCGAGTTATTTCTTTTCGAGTCAATTATTTCTTAAAGCCTTCAATTTCCATTAAACTAGTTGAGTCACATTATTCCTTTCATCAAATTGGTTTCAATCTATTTGAGTATTCCTAAGCTCCATTCAAATCACATCTAAATTTTTCGAGTCCTTTACAATTTTACATTCCTTGATTACATCCGGTTGAGAATCCAAGGGTTTGAAATTTCTTTAAGTTCACCTTGTTCTTTGAAGCACTTGAACGAAAGCATTGAGTAATAAAAGGCAGAATGGTAAGGACAATAGAGGGTAAAAGCCAAATTGAGTAATTCCAAGAGAAATACCCGTAAGGCAAAAAATTCTTAGAGTTAGGATGTTTGAAAGAGAAGATTCCAATTCAAGTCGAAATGAAAATCACAACAACGCATCAGACGACTTGATACTGTGGTTTGAAAGGACGCTTGGGGATGTAAAATATAGGTTGGATAGATAGAAAGCTTAGAGGAATAAACAAAAACCTTGGATGACGAGGTTAGATAAATCAACTAAAAGAATATCATTTTGGTAAATTATGAAAACATTGAATGTAATGTTTTACTATACCTCATGATTTGACTCTGTAGTTTCCACGCATCATCTATGAAATGAGCAGTGATAACCATGAATCCTTTCTCTTGATTAGAAGAGGTCCACATGTCGATAGTGATCGAAATTCGACTCTCAATCTTCTCAAGTGCAATCATATTTTTGGCTCTTTCGTATTCATAGATTTTCAAAATGTCGCTCTTCAAAGTGTTACTAGAAGGAACTTTAAATAATGGTTGTAGGTCATACGAGAACTTTCATAATCCCATGTGATCAACCATAGACAAAGGATACTTATGCAAAATCACCATTTTCGAAAGACTATATCTATACTTATCTAGATCGAAAGAGTAAGTACCCATTGTGACCTTGCTACTCATGGCATCCTTGTGAAATTTAATGTTGCTTGGTGAGTATTATCCTTATATCGACAAACAAATCTCTTCAAATGATCATGCAAATGCTTTGTACTATTTTTAGTTTCACCCCCTAATTGTTTCTTGTAATGATTGCATATAACTTTCCATTTCTCACCAATTTTCTATCTTTTGTAATGCTCCCAAATAGTTGATGTCAATTTTCTCTTTCCAAAAGATAGTTCTCCAATATCACACTCCTCGTCACTAAGGTTTATTGTCCATTCATCCGCATTTGGTAACAATTCAGCTGGATCTTCTAGCGGGACATTGCTCACTGGTACATCAGTCATGCTATCTTCCTCGCGTAGTGGTCCTAATCTAATACTTCCAGCACTACTTGGGCCAGACATCTGTGCAAATAACAAATGACATCAAACACAAGAATTAAGTTTGTGTGCAGAAGACAATCCCTCGAAATCCTTAGGCACTACAGTGGGTAAAATTCGTCTTAAAGGGACCGTGATTAAATATTTTAGAAGACAATCACTCGAAATCCTTAGGCACTAGAGTGGGTAAATCCATCTTAAAGAGACTGTGATAAATTATTCTAGAAGACAGGTTATAAATTGCAACTAAGAAAATCTTACTTCAAGATTTCTTCTTTAGAGCTCATTTTTCTTAACTATGCCTCAAAGACACAAGAAAATAGAAAGAATTCCAAATGTTAATTATTAACGTATTTAATTCACTATTGAGGCTTCATTCTTCACAAGCAAGCAAGAACAGTACAAATAATTCAATATTTTCATAACAACTTTTTTGTATTGCAAATTTATTTTCCAAAATTATTTAATTCCAAATTTTCTGCTTCCATTTCGTCTATCATGAGGAACCAATTTCCAAATTCACTACACAAAAGAAAGTTTAATAATTCAAACAAATTTCAATCTCCGAACTCAAAATTCTTCATAACGCCAACCACCCAGCATTTTACGTCGTAACATAAAGTAAAATACTATCGGCAGAAATACCTATGATGTTAATAAGTAACGTTAAGAAGCACTTACAGGCGTAGAAGCTATCAGTAAATACAAAGGAGAGCAAAACGTGATAGGCTATTGCCCTAATACAAAAAAATTCTCCCTTATCAGCCAAAGCTGATAAGCTACTTCAATAATCTGTATCCTTAGAAAACTGAAGGCAACAAAATAATAAACATTGAGGCCGAGGGTATCTAAAAGGTTAAAAAATATACCTTCAAGTTGTTGTATCTGTTAAAACTCTTGTAACAAAGGTGACACAAAAACTGAGTCGAGTTGGTCCACTAATAATCTGGCCAGAAAATAAGGGAACCGGCTACCGATGAGTGAGAGAGAGGCGACGGCCATGAGAGAGGCAGAGAATCAGAGACTAGAGAGGGAAATGGAAGCGAAATCGAAAAACATTAGGGTTGTTTTTTGTGACTGTGCATTTGGCATTTTGCCTTTTCACTTTTGCAATTATTAATTTTCTTTTAAGGGGACGGGCATGACCTAAGATGGGGCAGCGCCCTCCACCCCGTCGCATCAACCTGTCGGGATGGGGCAAATTGCCATCCCTAATTGTTAAAAGTATGTACTATACGCTCGACATGAAAGTCCTTGAAATGATAGAAAGAATAAATCACCCCATGCAAATAGGCCCACGTGAGGAGGCCGCTCCCCACCAATAGGATGTCTCTCCCACAGGAGAAGGGAACAAAATGCGGAAAGGCCCCGAGAAGGGCACAGGCACCGTACGGGCCACCAAGCTTAAGAAGAGGCTCCAATCCATGAGGTGGATTCCATATTTAGAGGCCACTACATAGGCGGTGAGACACAAAATTCACAAAGAAACTACACCTAAGAGGCCAAACACGCCCTGCTGACGTGTTGTATTATGGACAGTAGCTCTCAAATTAATCAAGCACCACCCACTATCTTCACCCAGGAAGATATAGAGGGAGTTCACTTTCCCCATTGTGACACACTTATGATGAGGGCCGTTGTGGCCTGGAATGGACTAAAGTGGATGCTAGTCGACAATGGTAGCTCTGTGAACATTCTATTCGTGTCTACCTTTAACAAGATGATCTTGGACCATGAGTTGACTCCTACCACTACTCCTTTATATGAATTCACCGGAGATAGCATCACCTCGAGGGAAAAGATCACACTTGCAATGGAAATGGGAAAATCACCTCAAACTACATTGAACTTCATAGAATTCCTTATTGTGGATAATGGGTTTGCTTATCACGGGGTACTAGGGAGACCAGCCCTAAAGTAATTGGGAACCATCACCTCCATCCACTACCTATGCATGAAATTCTCGATCAAGAATGGGGTGGTGATGGTGAGAGGTGACCAAAAAGGATCAAAGAAGTGCTACCTGAGCTCCATCAGGAAGGCTGAGCCCCGAGACGTTAATGTTATTATAGTTGACATGGACATGATGGACGTCCCAGGTGAGGCCCCTCCATATGAGAAGATGTTGAAATAATTAATGCTTCTCCTGAGCGGAAGGAACTTATCGTACTTGACGAGATCGATCCCCATGTAGCAGAGCATAAACCTCGGATAGCCCTTGTTGAGGAGCTGGAGAATTTCTCGATGGACCCTCGGGATCTCATCAAAATGCTGAGAGTAGGTAAGTGTCGGTCCGATGATTTGAAAGAAAAACTCAAGGACTTCTTAAATAGGAACCTTGATGTCTTTTCATGGAGGTATGAGGATATGGTGAGTATTGACCCCAAGGTCAGTTGCTGCCACCTTAAAATTGATCCTAAGGTTGCCCCTCATAGATAAAAGAGAATAGCCCTTAACCTGGAGAAATACGAGTCCTTGAAGGAAGAACTGCAGAAGCTAATCAAGAATGGCTTCATCAAGGAGGCCATCTACCCAAAGTGGGTCTCCAACTCGGTACTAGTTAAGAAGCATAATGGCAAATGGAAGGTATGTATTGACTTCACTAATCTTAACAAAGCATGTCCCAGAAAGATAGGTTCCCACTTCCTAGGATTGATCAATTTGTAAACTCCACCGTCAGTCATGAGTTATTGAGCTTCATGGATACCTACTTGGGCTACAACCAAATCCCATGTATTCAGCCGATGAGAAAAACACCTCTTTTATCACGGATAGAGATCTTTATTGTTACAAGACGATGCCTTTCGGGTTGAAAAATGCTGGGGCTACTTGTCAAAGGCTTGTCAACAAAATATTTGCGGACCGTTTTGGCAACACAATGGAGGTCTATATGGACGACATGCTTGTGAAAAGCTTAAAGGTAGATGACCATGTGGTACGTTTGAACAACACCTTCCAAAATTTGCAAAGGTACAGGATGAGGCTCAACTCCTTTAAATGTTCATTCGGTATTGCCTCTGAAAGATTTTAAGGGTGCATAGTCAATAAGAAAGGAATTGAAGCCAATCCCAAGAAAATCAAAGCTTTGATTGAAATTAGATTCTCCCAGAAATCGAAGAAGGTTCAAAACTTAATCGGATATGTGGCAGTACTCAGTCGCTTTATCTCGAAGGCCACCGACAAGTGCCTCCCGTTCTTTAAAATATTGAAAGGAAAAGAGGTTTCAATGGACGAAAGAGTATAAAAAGTCACTTAGGGCAAGCCCCCCTCCTCTCAAAGCTGAAGCCCGGAGAAGTTCTACAATTGTACTTGTCCGTCTCCAACGAGACCATCAGTGCAGTACTAATCAGAGAGGAAGGTGCCACCTAGTTCCCCGTGTATTATACTAGCAAGGTACTTCTATCACCAGAAACATGCTACCCCGATGTGGAGAAGCTTGCCTTGGCCTTGATCATAGCTTCTAAAAAGCTGAGGCCCTACTTCCAGGCTCGCACCATTCATGTTCTAACCAACTTTCCCTTGAGACAAGTACTTCAGAAACCTTATGCCTGGGGAAGATTACTGAAGTACGCAGTGGAACTCAGTGAATTTGACAATGTCTTTAAGATGAAGGCAGCCATCAGGGCAAGCCTTGGCAGAATTTGGCAACGTGCCAGAATTGGAAAAAGTGATGGAGCCTGTTAAGCCCCCCACGTGGAACCTATTCATGGATGGATCAGTTGGACATATGGGCTTCGGAGCTGGAGTGGTCCTAATGAGCCCAAAAGGTTACAAGCTGAACTTAACTGTGAGGTTCAGATTCAAGGCCACAAACAATATGGTAGAATTTGTACTTCTTGAGGGCCTCAGATTAGCAGAGGAAATGCAAGTAAGGAGATTGCACATCAACGTGACTCCCAGCTAGTTGTGAGCCAAGTCAATGGTAGCTTTTCAACTAGAGACACGAGCATGGCTTTTTACTTGAAAGATGGTAATGAACTTACTCCTGTCTTTCGAAAAGTTTGAACTGATCTAAATCCCACGTGTTCAAGGCCACAAACAATATGGTAGAATTTGTACTTCTTGAGGGCCTCAGATTAGCAGAGGAAATGCAAGTAAGGAGATTGCACATCAACGTGACTCCCAGCTAGTTGTGAGCCAAGTCAATGGTAGCTTTTCAACTAGAGACACGAGCATGGCTTTTTACTTGAAAGATTGTAATGAACTTACTCCTGTCTTTCGAAAAGTTTGAACTGATCTAAATCCCACGTGTTCAAAATGCACATGTCGATGTACTATCAAAACTTGCTTGCAATAAGGACTCTAAACTGCTGATAGTGGTGCCAATTGAGCGCTTCCTGAAGCTATCCATCGAGGTCTCGAATGTGATGTGGGGAAAAGGAACTCCCATCTGGATGTAAGCCATTGTTGCCTATCTCAAAGACTAGGTCTTTTCCACTAACAAAGAGAAAGCCTACATATTAAGATGGAGATAAGCTAATTTTGCCTTCATTGATGATGTGCTCTACAAAAGATGCTTCTCACCTCCATTTCTTCGGTACGTGGACGGTGAAGAAGCCACCTACATACTAACAGAAGTCTATGAAGGAGTTTGTGCTAACCACTCTAGAGGTCTGGCTTTGGCACAAAAGGTATTGAGGTAGGGGTACTACTGGCACCTTGAAAAATGATGCCCTCCAATTTGTACGCAAATGTGATAAGTGCAAACATTTCTCTTCGATCCAAAGAAAACCCTAGTAGGAATTAACTAGAGTCTCTAGCCCTTGGCCCTTCTCCAAATGGGGCGTGGACCTCATAGGTCCCCTATCAAAGGATAGATGAAGTGCAAACTTGCAATAGTGGCCATTGATTACTTTGCGAAGTGGATCGAAGCTGAACTACTGGCAAAAATCACAGAAGCAAACACTTCCAAGTTCTTATGGAAGAATATTTTATGCTGGTTCGAAATTTCCCACTCAATTATCTCCGATAATGGAAGGCATTTTGATAACAAGAAAGTTCGTAGCCTATGTGATGAGCTCGGTATAAAGAAGCACTTCTCCCTGCCTCATCACTGCAGGCGAACGAACAAGTGGAGGCTGTAAACAAGACCATCAAACATGTCCTAAAGAGGAAACTTGATGTGTCAAAAAAAGCATGGGTTGATGAGCTGTCGCAAGTAATTTGGGCAATCCAAATTACCACCAGGACTCTCACAGAGGAGACCCCCTTTTCAATAGCTTATAGTACAGAGGCCATGAGTCTAGTTAAGATCAGCGTGCCATCGCCTCGTCGCTTGTACTTCAGTGAAATAGCCAACAACGAGCTTTGGAGGTGTGACCTTGACTTTATTGATGAAAGAAAGGACGAATCCCAATTAAGGCTAGTTGCCTATCTGAAGAAAATGACCAACTAAGAGATCCTTCCCAATCAACAACCTAGTTCCCCGGAGAATCTTCTTATCCTCCAAAGAACTAGGCATAAGCACCTTGGGTCCAAACTGGGGAGGCCCCTACAAGATCAAGGAGGAACTCCGACCCGATACCTAGGCACATCTTCGTCCATAGAACATTAAGCATCACCGAATTTACTACCAATGAATGTACTACCCTACTGGAAGATCTTTCCCAGCTTATGTATACACTTTCAAACTTCAATAAAAAGTTGTTTTCAATGTTGCTCGAATTTAGTAATTGTGGGCACCTCGGAGGAGAGGTCTTGATACCTACAGGAGATCACCTCGCTTGAACTCCAAGGCATACATGACATGCCTTTCTTTTAGCGAAGATAAATGCCAAAGGAAGAAGTCTCCGCATGGCTGTACCATCTACCTGTTGAAAAGTGTGGGTACCTCGGAGGAAAGGTCTTGATCCCAATAGGAGTTCACCTCGCTTGAACTTTGAGGTATACCTTACGTACCTCCCTTTGGAGGAGCTGAATGCCAAAGGAAGAAACATCTGCATGGCTGCACCATCCACCTTGTTGGGAAGCGTGGGTGCCTCAGATGAGAGGTCTTGATCCCAATAGGAGATCACCTCACTTAAACTCCGAGGCGTATCCCAAATGCCTTCCTTTACGAAGCTAAACGCCAAAGGAAAAGCCTCTGCATGGCTGTACCATCCACCATGTTGGAAAGCATGGGCACCTCAGATGAGAGGTCTTGATCCCGATAGGAGATCACCTCACTTGAAATTCGAGGCATACCCCCACATGCCTCCCTTTGGCGAAGCTGAATGCCAAAGGAACAAGCTTTTGTATGGATGCACCATCCATCACGTAGGAAAGTGTGGGAGCCTCAGATGAGAGGTGTTGATCCCAACAGGAGATCACCTCGTTTGAACTCCAAGGCGTATGCTACATGGCCCCTTTGGCGAAGCTAAATGTCAAAGTGAGGTAAACAATGCACAATGTAAGTGCCGAACTCAAAGGTTCAATGGACAACAAAACTAACCATGACAAACTTGAGACAGCAGTTCAACTTACACAACAAAGTTAAGTAAGCTTACAATGTTAAATTCGAATTATCGGAATGGTTCAAGACCAACTTGAGTGATTCAGCTTATTTGAAGCCATAGTGTCTTCATTATTGTTTAAGTTATTTGACTTGGGCATATTCTTCATTATCATTCAATTTAAAGTTGGGATGTTACTAGGCGAAGCTCATATACTTGGAAGAAAAACAACAATATATGACAATACTGAATAGCAAAGTTCAATTGCAAAACATCTTATATGTATCACTTTGAAAAAAGATTACAAGGGAAGGGCCTGAGGCCGTTACATCATCATAAACTAAAAAGCAAACCTACACTATGCCTATAATGGCTAGGGAAGGGGCAGCCTTTGCAATAGGAGGTTTACAAGGTTCTTCAGTGTTTTCTCATTCTGCTGCTTTCTCGACTGGGGTTTGAGGCACTTCATCCATAAACTCAGGCCTCAACTCTGACAGGTTGTAGTCTGGGTAAATCTCCTCAGTCCTCATCATCATCTCCGCGTAAGTGAAATTCCTTTTAAGACTAAGCGCTTGTACTCCTCGTGAGGTGGAAATTGGCAACATATTCTTTCACTGTCTCCTTCCTAGCCATCTTGGCCTCTTTCCTCGCAACTGCAGCATCATCTACATGCCACTTTATTTGGCCCTCCAAAAAGTTGTAGACATCCCTGGCATCAGTAAGCTCGATGTTGACCTTCTTCGGAGCCTCGACAATCACCTTCTGGTGATTATTGGAAATCTCCACCTTTTTAGTGAGTGAGACCACCTCACATTGAGATTCGTATACCTCTTTTTTCAAAGCTTTAGTCTGTGCCAAGGCAAACTCTAGCCTCGCACCATCTTCGATGAGCTGGGCCTTTATTTCCTCCATCTCAACTTTTATTTTCTTAAGCTCCTCCTCAATGGAGGCAAGATTGTCCACTGAGGACTTATTCCATGTCTGAACATCAGTAAGGGCCTCTTGACATTCCAACTCAAGGCCCAGGGTTCTAACACTCTGGCTCACGAACGCCCTGGTGAGGTCTACTACATTATAGGTGGACGTGTATGTCTACTACCAATCTGTTTAAAACTTGTAAAAACTTGCAACAGCAACACACACCTCAGTAGAAAGTGCCTCCAATAATGCAGGGACCATCTCCTCCTCACGCCCCACCAAGAAGCTAATGGACTTCCCTGGGGTCCTCATAGGCGTTACTTCTTGGCCACCTCTGCAGCTTCCTCGTCGCCCTCCGGGCAGCCTATTCCTTCGCCTCATCTTCCTTCACGCGTTGGACCATTTCAATCTTTATAGACTTCTTGGCGGATTCCATGAGCTTCGGCCATCAGTCCAAAGTCTATAAAATATCTGCTTCTGTCAATGAGGTGGTAGAAGTGGCGAAACTTCAGAGGACGCTTCTATATTTCCTCTATCATGCCAAACTCCACCTCGTGAAGCTCGAAGCACAACCTGAAATCTACAAAATAAGTCACCTCTGTTAGCAAACAACTTTGGAAATTTAACATCAAAAAATCGCATAATGAGGTAGGGTCACTCACGTTCTTCGTATTACTAGGCTGGTATCATGCAAGCCAAATTTGTGTCCCCCTCAGTATCTGCTACTTATCCCTGAGCCAGAACTACGACTCCTTCCATCCCTTGATGAAAGAAAGTAGCCCCACCACAAAAGATGCGTAAGCCAAGGAGTTATATAGTGCCACCCCTTAGACTCATCTTTACCGAAACGTTAAGGCTGGAAAAGGGTCTGGAAGACATGCAGAGGCATGTCCTTCCCTAAAGGAAGACACGTACCTGCTTTAAACAGGTATTCATTAACTACCACACATTCGAACTTCGAAAAATAGGCCCGCTCGTGAGCCTCGGGTACTAGCAGTTCTATATTATAAGGAACACAGTACCTTTCCTTAATCTCCCCCAACCTCTTTGAGGTCATGTTCGAAGCTATCTTACAGGCCTTCCAATCTTCCTCATAATCTATGAGCTCCTCGGCCATAGCTTATTGCTCGACCTCGAAGCCACCAATAACAACCACCTCCTCACCAAACCTAGCTATGGTGACCAAGTCCCTACCTGAACTTGACTACATTTTAGAAATCAAGAAACTAACAAAGATCACAGAATAATTTGATTCGACGAAAGAATACCTACACAAAAGTGACTAAGGAAATAGAGATTGAATGACGTCGGAGAACGAAAAAAATGGTTGCCGAGAAACTTGTAAATTTCAAAAAAATTAGAAAATTCTCAAAGGAAATGGTTCAAAATGGAGGTGGTTTGCTTTTTATACGAGGCCAAAACGAACCCCAGCCTTCAGATTGAGGCCAAAACAATATGAGCCCTTCATCTCTGTTCAAATTTGAGGCGTAGAATTCAAACTTTCAAAGCCAACGCCTCAGATCTTAACGTACAACTCATGCACCTCCCAAGGACGTTATCTTCCAGAAGCTCCAGCCTTTAACCATTATTACGCATTTAATACAACAGTCGGATTAGCTGCTTTTTCTCAACAAAATACACAAACATCAAATCATTAGCACAACTATCAATGGCACTCGTCACCATACGAGCCTCGACAGTTTCAGCATTACTGCTGCCTCAGCCTCGAAACAAATTCAGCTATAACAAACCAACCTCAGCAATTCAATTTGAAGCTGCCTCTACTTCCGACACCCATTCTACTTTGGTAGTTTAGCTTCTCACTTGCCTCAACTTCAACACAACAACTTCAGCTCTAACACAATTCTCAGCCTCAGCGGTTCGACAAACGTACCACCTCGATTTCAAATTGTTTTCAGTAAACAAACACAAGGAGCCTCGACAGCACAAATTTTCGATCTCGGCTTACAACTAATGCTATAACAGCAAAATTTAGGTACTCGCCCAGACGCGACAATACAAATTTTTAACTCCAACCATGATATAAATATCTATAATTAGATTTGGGAGACTATTATTTAGGGTTCAATTTTTTTTTAAAATTTTTACCCAACAAAAGCAGAGGACTTTACTTCAACATTGAAGTCCACGCTTACATAAATGACTATACTTGAACTTGGGGGACTATCGTTCTGTACCGTACACTTGGTCAACCACTAGGGCAACCACTAGGGCCCGTGGCCCACCTATGACGAACCACATGGCATGGTGGCCAAGGCCCTAAGGCCAATAAAGAACACGTAACATCCAGAGGTAATACCTATGACGTGGCCCGACAGCTTGAAGAATGACACATTAGCTGAGGTGGACCATAACGAGGCCTCTACAACGAGGCCGAACCTCCAAAACACCTTTGACATCATCTCTCCCAAGAGATCCAATCTTACAAAAGAATCTCCTTCGAATGATTGATGGGACGTCCATCATAGAGTACAAGTGTCTTATCTTATCAAACATAATGGCGGCTTTGCCAATTAATAAATGTATAGCAGGATAGGTAGTCAAGAGCGATGCCTAGGATTGGATATGTAAATTAACAAGATAAGGCCACGTGTACTCCCAACCAAGGGCCTTGTATTACTATAAATACTCCCCCATGCACCCATTGTAAAACTAATGCAAGATTCAATACAAGAACAAATACTACACAATACATTCTATTTTACTCTCTTGCAATACAACTGAGATTACATACAAATTCAACAAACCACAATTGGTAATTATTGTACAATCATTCTAACAATGTCTCGTCGAATTCCGAATGTTGCCGTCCCGTGTCTTTGAGCCGCTTCCACGCCCTCTCTCTATCTATGCCAGACCACTCTAGTGTCTAAGTACGTTGGACTAGGCTTGTATGTGCACAGGTGGGTCCGGCATCTTTGTCCCCGTGGCCCCAATTAGAAACAAGGTCAATAGTGTATGCTATATTATTTACATTTAAGTATTCGTAGGTCAGTAGAAGCACAGATTGGAATTAAAGTCAATACATCGGAAGAATAAAGCACATAAACTTCGCAAGAAATAAGGAAGAATGGTTTTAAGAACTATAATCGATGAGAATGCATAGAATGATAGGAAAAAAATCATATTTCAGGTTTATTGTTTACATCAATTCCAAAGGGAGGAAAATAGATTAAAAGTTCAAAATTCAGGTATATATATAATTAATTAAAAATATTTATTAATTAAATATAATAAAGTCACCGTTATAAAATCAATGGTCACAGATACATAAGTAAAGGTCACAATTTATTTATTAGTCACATATTATTGAATTAATTAGTCACAAATTACTTTGAGGTAACAAATTGAAAATTTTATCGATCACAAATAAAAAAAAATTATAGGTCACAGTTCAATTCTTGGTGACAATTGATTGGTCACAAATTATTTTTCAGTCACATGTTATCAAATTTTTATGTCACAATTAAGTAATTAGTCACAAATAACTAAATAATTGTCACATATCATCACCACCAACATTACCGTCAATTGTAACCACCGTCTTCCTGCGATCGTCGCCACCACCATAACACCAACGCACCACCACCATCATTGTCAATCTTCACCACTACCACCGTCGATCACCACCACTACTATCAACACCTTCAACTACACCACCAACAAAATTCATCGCCGCAAACATCTCTACCTACACAACCAACAAAAACCACATAAAACTTCCAAACAACACCAAAAAGATCCCCAAACCACTACCAAATTCAATAAAACTCACTCTAACCGTCAGATCCACCACAATAGCCACCACCACAAAACCACTACCACACAAACACCACCACCACCACACAAAACAACGTGCAAACCCACCCCAACCATCATATCCACGGCCATGAAATTGCCACCACACAAACACAATCACCACTACCACACACAACACCATCCAAACCAACCCCAACCGCCAGATCCACGACCACAAATACCTTCACCACACAAACACCATCACCACAACCATAAAACACCATCAAACCCATAAAATCGCCACCACCCAAATCGCTTCTGCTTCACGCTAGTGGCCTACTTCGCCTATGAAGAGTCACCAGAGTGGGTAGTCTTCTTCGTGGTGTGAGTTCAACGATTTGCTTGTTGACGCGTTCTACTTCGTGCTCGATGGATCTGTTTTTTTAAGAACTCATAATAATCTACCATCCAAACCCACAAAATCGCGCTTGTGGTCTGCTTCACCATGTCAACGCCATTGTCGCTTTGAGTTCGACAGTTAATTGTTGACGTGTGTGGTGGTCTTCGACAGCGGAAGATGGCACCAAAGGTGTCGGTTGAGTGGAAAGAGTGAAGAGAGCTGATGGAGTGACGTGAATTTCATTGTTAGGGATTGGAATTGGATTAATGAGTTGATATATTTTATTATTAATACTAATAGTTAAATCAATACTTGAATTTTGAACAAAAAATCTTCCCACCTGATTTTTGCATTGTTATCTTTAAATGCCTGGGATTTTGTAATTTTCACTAGAACGATTTATCATAATTGGTAGGGTTTGCCTTTCGTTAATTTGGAATTAGTTGGATTGGAATTTTAGGATATGGATTTGTAACTTCGTTTCAATTCAATGGGCTGAAAGCATTTAATTGGATTTAGGCTTAGTTTTAAAAAAACAATAGGCTAAAAAAATGCCCAAAGTTAAAACAAAAGGTCAATCCACTGAGATTCTAAAATGTCTTCTTCCCTCTCCCACTAACCAGCCGCCTATGATTCAAAATTCAAACTTCAATCCTCCTCCCGACAACAACTGCAATTCCAACGGATCCAGCACATACAGCTGCGCCCCTCTCATCGGGTGCTGGATTTGTCCCTACTCATAATGCATCATTAATGACCCATAAAAAGGGGGAAAAAGTAATTGGAAATTGCATTATGTATATAATTGAAAAAGAGAAAAATATTATACTTTTTATTCTCTTTAAAATTGATAAAGGGCCTGTTTGATAATATTTTTGCTTCCTGTACATTGGATTTGAGTGACCAACCTTGAGATCTTATTTTAGAGGGACCCAAACTTCAAAATTAAAGGGACCAAATATATTCATGTTCCATATCGTGAGATGATTAAAATATTATATTTATTTGTTGAAAACTATTAAATTTTAAATAAATATTTTAACTCTAAGTAATCCACTTTAAACTTGAAATCCTTTGGTTAACATTTGTATTGCATAGGATAACTAGTGAAATTATTTTGTTTATAAAAGTTTCAAATTGTTAACTTTTTACACGGGCTTATTCTAATTGTGATTCACTTGTGACTGGCATATGTTTGTCACATATGACCCAACATCGTGACTAATTATGACCAACTATACACCATTATTATTTGAAAGGTTATCTCAACAGTCACTACTATTTGTGAAGAGACTTTTTAGATTGTTAAATGGTCACAAATATTCTATATGATTCGTGTGTTTCTCTATCAGAAAAATATACACCATGATTAGCTATTACAAAATGGAAAAAAAAAAAAAAAAAAACTATTCAAATGCAATATTTCATTCTATATTTTGTTCTAGATTTTTGAGTACTTGAGTTTAAAAGCTCAAGAATAGCTAACCATGAGGTGGGTAACTTGGTTTTCAAAAAGTTTTTCGAAAGAAATTTCTTCAAAATATGAACAAGTTTGGAATTAATATATTAATCAAATAAAGTGGGAAAATATTGTGGAGTTTCAATCCAAATCGATGATCTACGTCCTCCATTATCGAGTTCTCTATCATGATGAGCAAGATCTTTTCACTAAATTTGATTAACTTATGGTGCAATCCAAACGAGGAGCAACGATCCTTATACAATATTAAGCTTTCCAAAAACTCAAAATGACACACAAATTTTAAAAAGAATGCTTTTACAATTTGAAACTTCTCTCTTAATAAATGATATAAACAAATTAATGAATAGCAATGAATGAACCAAATTATTAAGTGAGAAAAACATTGATAAGAAAGACGTTGTTCAAAAGTTGAATAAATCAAAAGTTTTTCAAAGTAAATGATTTGATGAAGATATATAAGATGTAAGATCAATATATTTTTGCTCAAGAATATCTCACATAAATGCTCTTGAAAGTGTTGCAATGAACGTAAAGTGAAATGGTATTTATAGAGTTCAAAATGCCAAAAGATCCAGTAACCGGACAAGGAACCGGGCGTCTACATTCTGAACTGGACAACCAAGGTAGCTGTTGTACATTAAAATTCAAAACCGTTGAAAAAGTGATCATTGGACAAACCCAAAGGTCCATTGGCCCAATCGAACGTCCGCATCGATAGAATTTTCTCCTATTTTTTCTTTTTGAATGTTTTGAAAATTGTAGGCTTTTAAAAGACATTTTTCAATTAATTTTTTGAAGGTAGGTGCTATTGTAATAAGTTTGAATAACAAATTGAAATACTTACCTTTTGAATAAAAAATTTTATGCAAGTGTTTTTATGAGATAATTTTCATGCATAAAAATTTGTTCATTGAGTATTTAATAATTTATTGCTAAAGATTGAAGCATTGTACCTCTACACATGAATTCAAACATCTTAATCTAATATCTTCGATGTTTGACTGTTGAAGTTTTTTTGTCTCCAATGATTTGTTTTGAATGATTGACTTCCATCTTGATTTTTATAGAACATCATGCGAGTCTTCTGATAGTGATCTTTTGTCCTTAATCGATCAACTTTGCAACAATAGCTTTGAAGATTTAAATCCAATTGTTAGAAATAAATTTAACTAGTTTGTTATGATCAAAACACTAAGGATGAAGTCAAACATAGATCAACAATTTTTCCTTTTTTAATTGTGGCAAACAAGATGATTTGTATAGAGTAATATCAACAATTGATGAGGAATAAAAATCTTAGATATCACATCTGTTTTATATATTCCCATATCTTTTACAAGCCTCAACATGGAAAGAAAATTAAACATGTTTAAAGATTTTGGTAAGATTCATACCACAGGGTAGGACTTTGATGTGACGTGTAGAGTGAACGAGTTTCATGTGTCCAAGAGCAATGGTTGAAAAATCAAATTTACTACCAACCAAGAAGGAATCAAGAATAAGGATATTGAAATTGTTAACTTCATCTCGATGACCTTTTCACGAAAAGATGATATGGGCAATGATATTTTGTAAAATTTTGCAAGGTAGGATAAGTTGATTTGCACTAAATTTAGCGGGATTTTCAAAATTTTTGCCATTACGTGTCGACAAGCGAAATGGAATCATATTCTTCAAAAGTAAGATGAGTCTTGAGTAGAAAACTTGATTTTCACATTCCTCGAGTTCAAATGTAGTTCGGATAATGGATTTGGTAATCATAATTTGTTTTTCTTTGATCAAGCAAGAAATATTATCCGAAGTGCGACGAGGACCATATTTTTATAAAACTCTTTCATAAGATTGGGATAGGCACATTCCTCGATGGTCCCAATCAAGAGCCAACGCATGTTCACAAAATATTTTTCAATATGAAAAAGGTGGATGCTTTAAGAGTAAATTCAACGAAATCAACATTTTTTGAAGAGATTTTCTAACTCTTCGATTTCCATATCAAATTCTTCAAAGAAGACGAGGAGGAAATCTTCTCACAGTACTCTTAAATCTTTTTCCCAAGCGTTTAGACCCGTCACTGTTGAAAGATAGGGAAAAATGAGAAGAAAAGAGGCTAGGGTTTGGATTGTGTGGATTTGAACTTGTGGTGGATGAAAATTTGATTTTTTGAGCTATTTAGGGTGTAAAAGTGACGAATTTTCGATTTTGGAGAGTATTTTGATGATTGGAGATGGAAATATAAAGAATTTTGAGAAGATTTAGGGAGAGAAATGTGAGATGGGAAAGAAAGTAAAAGGAAAGGGGACTGAATTGCGTATTTAATATTTGATTGAAATATAGTACATAAACACACACTATACATAAAGAAAGGATCCTTTCATACCTTGATATTTAGTTACATCAATGGAAGTACCTTAATCATCTTTGTCCAATTTTATGGATGAGCTCCTCGAGGTGTTCATTGGCTTCAAGTCTTCAATTTCAAACCTTTTGTGCATGTCTAATATATACTTATGTTTACTACTGAATATTCCATCATCAGTTTATCTAATTTGGTGTCCAAGAAAGAATTTAAGTTCTCTCATCATGCTCATTTCGAACTCCTTGCTTATACATTTAGATAATTCTTTACACATAAAAATATTAGTTGCACCAAAAATAATATTGTCATGTCCCGACTTTTAAAATATTAGTTAAGCAACTAGGATTGAATAAAATCAAAATGGTCACACGAAAATATTTTTAGATGCAGGGTTCTTAGGTGTTGACGCTTGAGAAAATTTAGATTTAAGATTTTTGCGAAACTTTGATTCCATTCACACGTTAAAACAAATTAAGTGCATTTTAAAAACACGTTCTGGAATGTAAGGTACTTAAACTATATTACATAATATGCCGTTCAAAGGAGGATTACAAAATATCAAAATTTCCTCTACTAAACCTTTTAAACTGCCTATACTATACACTACATACTTTTTAACATTACATGACCACATATTTACGTGATGGCTTGTTCCCCATGATGTGATCTGAGTATAAATATTCAAAAGTTTCCACGTGATACTGGTCCACGTAGAAATAGGTGCCAATAAACCTTTGTAAACAGGGATATCCATGATAGCAACCCCACATGCAAACCTTGGTTACATGCATTAGCGAGGCCCATCGAACAATAGTATCCACTCCGTTGAGATCACTTCAAATGTTTCACGGTGCAACATCGACATTTTTAAAACATGAAAAATATGAAAGACAATTCAGTGAAGAACATATAAACATGCAATTTTTGTAAAAATATTATCATTATGAGCCCGATTATAATTCTTACTTCTACCCTGAGTGTGCAACATATATCATATCAATACTTGGCCAATAATATAGTAATCCAGTCATCAATCCCAATTGTTCCCAATTAGGATTTCACGTCAAAATACCATTCTACATCCGCCTCGGGATCTTGAGGTTGCGCTCAGTATATGACTTACATATTCAAACATACCAATAGTAGGATAGAAGTTAAGAATATATTGTTGGGTTGTGGGCCCTTATAATATATTTTGCTATGATAAAATAATAACTTATAATAAATAAATTGTGATTTTATTTATTTGTTGTATTTATTTATTATTGATTATGCGAATTAAAGTGTCTACAATTAATTATGATAATATAAGTTGGATATTTTCGTTGAGAAGTACAGTGAGACACAACTTATATTTTAATTATAAATAATTTGTTCACGATCAATGTATGAGAGTCGACATGTTGCATTGGAAAGTTGTAGTGTTGACCAATTCACTATTTGGGTTTACGGTTTGTCCTTATTGTACAAAAGGTGACACTAGTACACTTGAAGTGTATTGGACAGACCACGTGTCATGTTTAATTCTATAGTATGACCTTGCGAAGAATTAAATTCGACTTGACTGCTGTGTATTTCATCTAACTCCCTTGACAAGGTTATGTATATCTTTTCATGATTATATGGTTCTTTCATTCATCAATGGGTGAGATCTATTTGATTGGTCAAACATCTTGATAGGTTGGGAGCCTGAGAATGAGGGAAGTAGAGAACATGAAATCTTGTTAAACCATCACCTGCAAAATGGATAGAGTTACTAGTTAAGTATTTTCTGTTGAACAGTTAAAATATAAGCTCAATGTTTAGCAATAGCTAAATTTCAATATCTGTGATTAGTTCACATGACTGTTAGAAAATGGTACTCAAGTTAGTGAGAATAATTAAAAGGACAAAACGATCATTTATGCTCGTACCTAATTATCAAATCTTGGATGGGAATAAAATATATATATATATATATA
>NC_036252.1:19546470-19581013 GCF_002742605.1 Olea europaea var. sylvestris | reverse complement strand
GGTATGTCAGAGGAAAGTATTGCAGATTTGTTGGCTTTTTTGATCTTATATATTCCAAAAGTTCAGTCTTTTGCTTTCAATGGAAAAAGCAAAGCTAATAATTAGATAGGATGGTCTAAGGTCGACTAGACATGATCTAATTCTTGGAGATTTGATAGTATATGTTTGATCAGGTCCTGTGGTAACTCTATAAAGTATTGAAACTTGATTACGGTAATTATAGTAATTTTTGGCTTACTTGTAATTACAATAAAGTTTTGTACTTAGTTGTAATTACTATGAAAGTTGTGAACTTAATTATAATTATAATTGAAATTCTAAAATTATACATGTAATTAAATGTAAATTGATTGGATTTAGACTTTAATTAAAACTCCTAGTTGGATTTTAATTAGAACTCTTATTTAAATGTTGAATTATTATTGTACAATCATTGAAACTATTCTATCTCTATAAATAGAGACTAGATAGAATGTAGACATCAATGGGATTGAACAATAATCATAATTCATAATTCCACTGTTTTCAAATTTGGAGAAAGAGATAAAAATAATTATTCTCTCATCTTATTCAATTGTCCAGTTCAAGAATTAATTTTTTGATTAAATTAAAAGAAGATCTTTACCCACCGGTATAATTTTGACTTTGGAGAATACCATAAAAGACTTGGAGGTTTGAAGCATCGAGTTCTTGGAATTAAAAACTGGAAGTTTGTGATTTAGAACTAATTCAAGAATTGATCGTCGAATTTAGGTAAAAATTTAAATCATTTATTCTTGATATAATATACACGTGAACATCTAGATGATCATGTTCATTAAATTAAAGAAATTTTTAATATTTGGATAATTATTTAAACATTGAACCAATTATTTGTGATAGGATCTTGATTGTAATTCATTATTTCAAGTCTATAATAAGGTAGGTAGATTACGACTTTATCATCTTGATTTAAATTTTCTGTTCAATTAGATTGGAAATTATGAGCTTGCGAGACATAGGTTTTGTGTAATTATTACAATTCTTGCAATTTTTTTGTCTTGTAAATTGATTGAAGATTGGAGATCGGGGCCACGAAAAAATAAGACTTTGCTCAAGGAATTTTTGTTAAAAAAAATTAAATAATTCGAACTGCTGCTGCCGATGGTAGCTTGCAGCAAGCTACTAGCATCAGATTGTTGTTGCGAGCAGTAGTACTGCTACTCGACAGTAGCTCAAGCTAAACATAGCCGCTTCATTTGGCAAATAGCAAATATTTTGACTTTGTTTCAGATTTGCTTTTATATGGACTATGTCAGATCTGGATAAGTCAGGTTTGAAATTAATTAATTTTTTCAAATATTGTGGTGGAGTCCTATTATTATTTGGGTTGCTATTGTTGGATCCCTAAAGATTTTTGGGCTGAAGACTTAGATTTATTATTGGGCTTGTGTCCAATTAGTTTTTAGTTTAATTATTGAGTCGTTTTTTGGGCCACAAATAATTGTTAATTTTATCGCTTTATAAATGCTTTAAATTAACGTTTGAAATATTATCGTTCTAGATATCATGACATATATATTTATTTATAACACCGCTCGTGATACTATGAATATGATCCATATTATTGAACACTGTTTTTTCTTTGATTAATTTAATTTAGATTAAATTTTTCTAGGAGGCAAATTCGTAATAATTAAATTGCATATTAATTTCACAAATGTGAACAGTTGATAATTATTTTAATTTTTCTCAATTAATTTAATTTAGATTAAATTTTTTTGGATGGAAAAATTGTAATAATTAAATTGTATATTAATTTGATTAATGTGAACAGTTGATAATTATTTAAATTTTCCTTGATGAATTTAATTTAGATTAAATTTTTTGTAAGGAAAATTGGTAATAATTATATGGTATATTAATTTAATGTGGATAGTTGGTAATTATTTATAACTAAAATCCTTTACCTTAAAAATATTGAGTGGGAAAGCGTTTTTATTTAAATAAAAATGAATGGTCTCCTTTGGTCAATCCTTAAGTAACATGCTCGTCTCGTGCCAGTAATGCAATGGACACCCTATAGGAGGGCCACGTAGTTCAAGTTGCTTGATTAGATTTATTCACGGTTAGATCGTCTAGATAAAAATATACTTTGTGATCATTCTATAGATAGCAAAATTATTTTCAAGTATCTAAAGATCTAGACAAATGTTATACACTCAAATCTAGATCATCTATGAACCTCCAATAGATGTTCTTATTTTTTATTTTGGTGACCAAATAAAAGGATAATAAACTTATACAGACATTTGTTATCAGATATGATTTGTCTAATGGGAGGGCCCCAACTTGATCAGTGACCTTTCATATAGAGGGGCATGTTGGATCACAATGATCAAGTAATCGTTGCATTATTGTAGCTAGATATATCTACATGTGCATTCATGCATCATATGCTTATTTGCTAGTCAATTTTAATATGCAATGTATGACTATTATATGCGAAATATCACTTGGCCAATTATTTTTCTCATTATCCTAAAACAAAAATAGTTTGGGAAAAATTATGTGAATTGAAAACGTAATTCAATGTTTGTGCTCATTGTGGAAAAACTTAAATTTGTGCTTAACGGATGTCCTGATGGACCTATTAGAACATATCCAAGAGAACTTTTTAAAATACAAAATACTCTCTATTTTAGAGAGTCAATGCTTAAAAATGAATTCTAAAAAGAGACTCTCTATTTTAACCTTTTAAAGTAGAGAGTGTGTTTGACTCTCCAAATTTAGAGAACCAAACTCACTCTCTATTTTTAATGTATAATAATTATATTTAATACGTTACAAATTTTAATACTCTACAATATAAAATTTTCAAATTACATTTGAATTGATTGGTCATAAATATATAAAAAATTATATTTAAATAAAATATGTGGAGAAATTATTAAATGTTCATTGGAAAAAGCAAAATAAAGAATCAAAATAGAGAACTTGTTAGAGTGTATAAAAAAATTACTCTCTAAATTTAAAGATACTCTCTATTATGCGTAAGATACTCTTTATAAATAGAGAGCCTTTTGAAAATGTTCTTAAGACCATGTGACAAGTTCAAAAGGTAGTATATGTTGAATGGAAAACTGCAGACAAGATGGCTAGTTGTTTCATTTTGACTTTGATGTCATATGTGTTACAACAAAATGTTTGAAAGTCAAAGTACCTCCCACAACATAATACAGACCCTTCAGGACATGTTTGGTTATCAAAGTAGGAAGGCTCTTTTGAAGTCATTTGTACCTTATAAAACATCTGCATAAAATCCAGAATACCTGTGAAGTTTTATAGTTTGACTATGATTGCACACTTCAAACACAGCTGGTAGTCTGGATATAACTATCTATCAAGAATACTCAGTTTTTAATATGGTATTGAATTCTTTATCTGAGACATATTTCATAGTTTACTAACGATTATCACTTACACAAGATGAAGATGCCATTGATTGAGTTAATGATAGAGTTATAATATGGAAAGTGGTCTTAAGGGCAGGGATGGGTTTAAGGGGGCTGGTTGGGCTATAGTCTCCCCATTTCCTTTTTTCGTAAAAACAATTTTTCATGTGTAAATTTTTTTCCGTATATTAGCCGGCTTGAAATTTTTTCGCTCGATCTTGAATTCAATCTTGAATTTGTCCCTGCTTAATGGCACAATGGCAATTCTCGTGCATCATTTGGCGGCTCATCTGGTTCCAAGTGAAAAAAGGCATATTTAGAAAGAAGAGGAAGAAAATTTATTAATAAGCATGAGAGCAACAAAATATCAAAAGTAGATGGAAAGTCGTGAGGCAAGTGTTTCGAATGCGGTCAAAAAAGGACACTAGAGTAAGACTACCCCGATGCACTAGCTAAAAAGAAAAGTTCAGGTGACTTTTTTCATTACTGAGTATTGTTTAGTGGTTCATATTACAAATTCCTCAGTCGTAGATTTTGAAGCCACTAATCATATCTGCATGTTGATGTGGGTGCTTCAAGAAAGCAGAAAACTCAGCTTAGATTAGTTTAAAATCATCGTTGGCACGAGAATAATAGTTTTAGCAAGATTATAGGAGTGTTTTGTTTTTTTACTGCAAAAGCGGTAGGCATTTGATTCTTAAATATTGTATTATGTCCTATGAAGGAAGCAGAATTTTGATTTCTATTTTCGATTTGATAGAACAAGGTTATTCTATAAAATGGGTATTTGATATGCTTAGCATTTCAATAAATAAAGTTCCTGTTTGCGTTGGACATTTGATTAATGGTCTTTATATTTTAATCTATTCCATATATGAAATAAAAATGTTACTACTGTAAACCATAAAATGTCATACCATACTAGTGATACATATCTATGGTATCTTGGACAAATCAACCTTAATAGAATGCGAAAATTGACTAGAGATGATCCTCTCAAACCTGGTTAAGATTGAGCCATTGTTAATTTGTTATTCTTGTTTGGAAGGTAATATGACCAAGAGATCATTTTTTGGACCCAAAAAAAAAAAAAAAAATAGAGGCAGATGTATTGAAATTAATGTACTCTGATATGTGTGGAACCACAAATACACTTGAGAAGGTGAACTAAGAGCATTTCTTTACAGATGATTACTCTAGATTCAAATATATTTACCTAATGGCTTGAAAGTCAAATACTTTTACGCAATTAAAAGAGTATAAGACTAAGGTCGAGAAACAATTAGGTTAGAGTATAAAAACACTTCGATTGGTCAAGGTGATTAATAACTCCCGAGAGAATTCAGGGACAACTTGACAGAAAATGATATTGTTTCTTAATTTTGTATGTCTAATATACATCCAACAAAATGACATTTTCGAAAAAAGAAACACGACATTGCTAGATATGGTTGGATCAATGAAAATTTTCACAAATCTACTTATCTCATTTTGAGATATACAACGAAAACAGTTGGATATATTCTTAACTTGGTTTCTTCTAAGTCTGTTCTTAAGACTCTCCTAAAATTTTGACATGGATTCAAGTCCTGCTTGCATCACATCCAAAATTTTGGGGCTCCAAAAAAGTTGGTGTCTAGGTCAGAGATGTGCATGTTTGTGGGATATTCTAAAGATATCAAGGGATAATTTTTTATAGTTCTCTAAATAAGAGGGTCCTTGTTAGCACAAATACAACCTTCATAGAGGACAAGTCATAGAGGACAAATATATTAACGATCGTCAGTCCAAGAATAAGGACGTGTTGAAAGAAATGAGTGAGAGTAATTTTACCTCATTAACTCCTGGGATAGACATCCAATGGTCTCAAATATACCTAGACAATGTGATTTGGGTGAGAGAGATAAGTTGTCATTTGATCCAATAGATCAATAGAACGTTGAAGGTAATGAGGAGATAACGACGTTACCTAATGGTAATGCCAGCATTGATAAAATGTTACATTCCAAATGACGCCACAGTCTTAGATCAATTGCCCTTTAGACAAAGTCAGATGATTATCAATTCACTTTCAAAGTACTTGTTAAATGGAGAGTCCAATCTGATGATCTTCATGGTACAAGTTGATGATCGGGCTTTATATAAGAGGCTATGGGCGATGTGGATGTAGCAATCTATTTATGGAATGAAGCAGACACAAGATCTTGGAATAGGAATTTGACAAAGTGATTAAGACATATGGTTTTAATCAGGACTTTCATGTACCGAGAGTCTATAAGAATATACAAGACAATATTCTATTTTCCTGGTGCCTATGTAGATGATATTCTACTCATTAAAAATATATGGGCGTGTCATCATCTATGAAGGCGAGGTTGGCCTAATAGTTTCATATAAAGGGCTTAGTAAAGCAAGTTGTGTTCTAGGTTTCAGATCTCGAGAGACCGAAAGAACAAGAAAATAGTTTTGTCTCAAGTCTCATATATTGACAATATACTTGTCAGATTTGCTATACAAGATTCTACCCTTAGGCATTTAATCTAACTCTCTTAGGATCAATCTTCTAAGGTTTCTGAAGAGATTGAATACATGAGTATGATACCTTATGCGTCGGCAATGGGTAGTCTCACATACGCTATACTGTGCAATAGACCTGACATTTGTCATTCTACTAATATTAGGATCGAAATATTGAACGGTGATATAGTATATCTTGCTATGATAAAATGATAATTTATAAAAAATAAATTGTGATTTTATTTATTTATTGCATTAATTTATTATTGTGCATGCGAACTAAAGTGCCTATGATCAACTGTGTATTATAAATTGGGTACTCGTATTGAGAAGTATAGTGTGATAACTTATATTTTAATCAAAAATAATTTATTCACAGCCAATATATGAGGGTCGGCGCCTTATACTGCAAGGTTGTAGTGTTGACCAACTCACTATTCGGGTTTGCGATTTGTCCTTGTCACAGAGTAGTTAAAGGTGACTCTAATGCATTTGGAGAGTATTGAGTGGACCACATGTCGAGTTTAATTCTATAGCATGATTGTACGGAGAATTAAATTCAACTTGACTGAGCCTGAGAATGAGAATGAGCGAAGTAGATAACATGAATTCGTGTCGGGAATCGTCACCTTGAAAAATGGGCAGAATGACAACTCAAGAATTTTCTGTTTAACGGTTAAAATCTGAGCTCAGTATTTAATAATGGTTAAATTTTGACATCTGTGATTAGTTCACAGGACCGTTGAAGAAAATTGTACTTAAGTTAGTAAGAATAATTAGAATGGCAAAATGATCATTTATGTTCGTACCTAATTATCGGATCTCTGACGGGGATAAAATAAAATACATATATGACATGTTAGAGGAAAGTATTAGAGATTTATTGGCTTCTATGATCTTATATATTCCAAGAGTTCAGTTATTTGCCTTTAGTGGAAAAAACAAAGGCTAATAAATAGATTAGGTGGTCTAGGATCGATAGACGGGATCTAATTCTTGGAGGTTGGATAATATATGTTCGATCAGGTTCTTGTGGTAGCTCTATAAATTATTGGAACCTAATTACAATAATTATAATAGTTTTCGGTTTAATTGTAATTATAATAAAATTTTGTACTTAGTTGTAATTACCATTAAAGTTGTAAACATAATTATAATTGGAATCGGAATTCTAGGACTACACATGTAATTAATTGTAAACTAATTAGATTTGGACTTTAATTAAAATTCTCACTTGAATTTTAATTAGAACTCTTATTTGAATGTAGAATCATTATTGTACAAGGATTGAAACTATTCTATCTCTATAAGTAGAGATTAGATGGAATCTAGACATCATATGGGATTGAACAATAATCATAATACACAATTTAAAAGTGTTCAAATTTGGAGAATGAAAGAGAGAGAATAATTATTCTCTCATCTTATACAATTGTCCAATTTAGTAATTGGTTTTTTGATTTAATTAAAAGAAAATACCCACCCGTCGGTATAGTGTTGACTTTGAAGAATACCATAGAAGACTTAGAGGTTTGAAACATCACGTTCTTGGAATTAAAAGTTGAAAGTTCGTGATTCAGAATTAATTCAAGAATAGATCATCGAATTTAGGTAGAATTCGAATCATTTGTTCTTGATATAGCACATATGTGAACATTTAGACGATCATGTTTATTGAATTAAAGAAATTTTTAATTTTTGAATAATTCCACTTTCGCATTCCAACATATATAGTCCAAACCAGAAAATGAGGTTTCTTACTAATCAAGTAACTAAATAAACAATGTGCAATTGAATTCACATAGCCATGTAATTTTACAGCTACAAGGTACAATGTATTTCTTACTCACAGTTGGAGGATATAAATTATTTTGGACCTGTAATAAACATACAAATATAAAATCAACACAACCTCTAATCAGGAGTCGATAATTGAACAAATTTTTAAAACTACCATATTCATTTTCTTTTTACTTTACGACTAGTTGCTTAGACTTATTCCCAATACAAGAAACTTATTATTACTCAATAAGGTGGGATCAAGAAAAGAGTAGAAAAGAAATAGTTTTTACCAGGAAGATTTAAGATTTTGGACTAGTTGAGTAGCTTGCTTATTTATGTTGAAAGAAAAAAACTTTTCTCTAAAATCTGCTGGTTCATTTAATTCAATGAAGGTGTCTATTTATAGGAGTGTTATAACACGGATTTGAAGTAAAATTGTTTTGAATTCAAAAATAAAATTCATCCGTAGCCTAAGTATTCCAGTTAAGCAAATTGTGGCATGATAATCCAATTAAGTGGGTGGTGTCATGCACGGAGAAATTGTCTTGGTGATTAAGAATGTTAGGAAAACCTACAGTTTTCCTAATTCAATATTGGCAACATATTTAATTCAATTATATTTGCTGTTTAATTTAATTTAATGGGCTGAAATTGAGTGATCTAACTTGGTATGTCCATAGACTACTCAAATTAATATGGCTAATTTTTTTTATCCGTAAATTTTAATTATATTGCTCAAAAAATTCACGTACTGATACTGTGGGCATACCCAAGCAATACAAAGATCAAGTAGGATACAGTTACACTGGGCAATTCCGGGCAAAAGTAAAGATTAAATGAAACACAATCGAGACAATCTGTAAACCCATTGTTAAAGAGTCAAAATGAACTAAAACATAATGAGAATATCACCTTGTAAAGGTGTGTTTTATTCCGTCTTACAATGCTATCAACAATTGGTTGAAAATCCTCAAATGCCTTTTTGTTTCATGCCATCCATATTTTGTAAATTGAGTAGATACCAAACAATGTTGCTCTAATTGGTTATGGTCCCCAACATACCAAAATCACACATAATTTCCCTTCTCCCCATCCGGAAGAGAAACGATGATCCCCTTGAGGAATTAAGACAATTTGGTTGAGGAAGATCACAAACCACCCCTCTCATTCACGTTCATGAGTACGTGGTTGATTGTCGTAGTAATTTCTCAATAGTAAGTAATCATTCATAATGGATAAAGGTATATAATCCGAATCAATGAATCCTAATATTTTGAAATGATGTTGATCCTAGGATTTCAGTTATTTTGATCTAGGATGTTTGCATCTAGATTTGGTTTCGATTTTGGATATGATTTGAATTTCTAACAAGTGGTATCAGAGTAGTCATTGTTGCTAGATTACTAGGATTTGTATATATTCTATTCATATGGCGTTTGGATTATTTTTTCGAATAGAATATTTGGATTTTGTAAAATTCCTTGAACTATTGAGTATAAGAATAATTGAAGTTAATTTTTAGATTAGAATTTGATTCATAATATAATGATTGTTGGTTGTTGATCTTGATGTATACGGCCAGAATCAGGTTTCAAATTTGGAAAAATTAAAGTTTTTTTTTTTTTTTTTTTTTTTTTTTTTTTTGGGATTTTTCAATCTTTGTTTTTTTTTTTTAATACTGTGGATACATGTAAAATAGCAAAGGAAAAACACCAATCAAAGTCTCCAATCACGTTGATAAGTGGAGAATAATAGGAAGTCAATTCGTTCAATAGTTCCGATCAAGTGGGTTTTAAGGCTAAAATTATAAAGGTAACAGCAACAAAAATTTTTTAATTTTTAAAAAAATAAATTTTTTTTTTTTTTTTTTTTTTTTTTTTTTTTGGGTAAGATTCAGCCTTTGTTAGTTTTAATTTTTGGGGGCTGAATTTCAATTGCATTTTAGACGATATCTGCAATTTTGGACCTTTTTTTTAAATGGATTCAGTTGCAATTTTTTACTCTTATTTTGTATCTCATAATGGATTCGGTATTGAATAGTATATGAAGTGTGCAGTAGTATTTTGTGTGGCAACATATTAGTGTCTAGATTAGTAATATCTGCCACCTTTCATATTGGGTCCACAATTTCAATTGCATAAAGATTTAGTCACAATTGTTGACCTTTATATTTATTTCATAATGGATCCAAAACATGTGCTGTCAAATAAAAAAAATCCTTTTTTTTTTTTTTTTTGTAATGAAAGAATTTGAAATAGACAAACGACATATGTAAAATGAGGCATTTTCAAGAATGTTCAATTTTAAGGATATGAGTTGAAAAGTTTCCACTCATTTGAATTTAATGTCAATTCGTCTATTATGCCCTTAATGAAAAGCTACATTTTGAAATTGTATTCTCGACATTTTAAATGTCGTTCTCGACATTATATATATAATACTTTAAAAAAATAACGTGAAAACAAAAAATATGATACTTTAAAAAAAAAAACAAAAAAATCACGTCTCCGTGACACGAAGGCAAGTGCCTCCGTGTCACGGAGACATTCTCGACATTTGCCTCCATGTCACGGAGACATTCTCGACATTACATATATTATTTTCGACATTTGAACACCGTTTCATTAAAAAAAACAAAAAAATCACGTCTCCATTTCACGGAGACATTCTCGACATTTGCCTCCATGTCACGGAGACATTCTCAATATTACATATGTCATTCTCGACATTTGAATACCGTTTCATTAAAAAAAAAATTGAAAAAATCACGTCTCCGTGTCACAGAGACATTCTCAACATTACATGTCATTCTCAACATTTGAACATCGTTTCATTTGTCTAGAATGACATTTTATTTTGAACATGACATTTCTCTACATTTGAAAATGTCATTCTCGACATTTCTAAGTTAACGAAATATATAGCATTTATTGTGATTTGACATGTATACTTTTGAAATAAATATGGTAGGTTATGTGTCAAAATTTTATTCGTCAATAACAATTTTGCAAAAATGTCCATTTTTTTTTATCTTAGTGTGGAATTAAAAATTGTTAATAAGGGTATTTTGGTCTAAATTTTTTCAAATTGGACATTTTTGCAATGGTTTGCAATAATGGATATTTTTGCAAATGACTTGGTAAAAATGGACATTTGATGAAATTTAAGGAAATGGATTCAGTTTGTTGAACCCCTTCAAGTTTCTGAATTTATTTATTTATTTTTTTGGTACAAAATAAATTCAAACTTTGGTTTTGATTATTTCTTTGGATGTCTAGTATATCCAATTAAATTGATTATAGCAACATGTTGCCAAAGTAATCCCTATTATGTAGATTAATTTAATTGAAAATACATAAATGTTTGTGCGGAGTCATTTATGCAAATTGTGCTCAGCCCAAAGGAAGACATAGTTTAGCCAAATAACAACGTGCATGTAATTATAAATGTGTGACAATTATAAAGACTTGTCATGTCAGCAATAGTTGGTCCAAAGAAAGACTATTGTTTGACAAAACTAATTGTCAATATTTGATCATTATCCTGAGGGTATCACTTACAGTTAATTTCTCTGTCCAAAGACCAGGGATTAATGTTGTACTAGGTATCTTGAGATGGGTCCCCAATTTGGATTATTTATGCATGTCT
The DNA here is from genome assembly GCF_002742605.1 of Olea europaea var. sylvestris. Lineage (NCBI taxonomy): Eukaryota > Viridiplantae > Streptophyta > Magnoliopsida > Lamiales > Oleaceae > Olea > Olea europaea. Next base: position 19,569,632 of record NC_036252.1, on the reverse strand, counting down.
TATTTTTCCTTATTTGACATGCTTGTTTATTTTGTTCTCTATCTGGTTTCTTTTGCTAATGCTACGAAAGTCTCTGCCTATGTTAGCAACATCCCGATAGCAACATCCCGATGCTGAGCAGGATGAACTTTAAGTCTGGAAAGAAGCCATGGAGATTGTCCTGGGTTGTATGGATTTAGATCTTGCACTTCATTCGGATCGACCCACTTCTACTCCGAAAAACCCTGATGAGGTTAAAATTGAAAGGTGGGATATGATCATGAAATGTTCCATTCCGGAAGCATTTCGGGGCTCTATTATTGAGAGCGAGAGATAAGAAGTTCTTGAGGAAATTGAGCAATATTTTTTCAAGAATGAAAAAATCGAAAGCGAGTAACTTTTTGGCTAAACTCGTTGCGATGAAATATAAGGGCAAAGGGAACATAAGGGAGTACATCATGGAGATGTCTCATATTGCATCAAAGCTCAAGTCGCTTAAGTTAGAGCTATCTGAGGACTTGCTCTTGCACTTGATTTTAATCTCTCTTCCTATGCACCTTGGGCAATTCAAAGTGAGTGATAATACTCAGAAGGATAAATGGTCCCTCAATGAGCTTATATCTCACTGCGTGCAAGAAGAAGAGAGGCAAGAGCGTGACAAGACTGAGAGTGCTTTATCGGCCTCAACCTCTCAGAACAATAAAAAGAAGAAAGCAAAAGATGCTGAGGAAGGACCTTCTAAGTAGAAGAAAAAAAAGGACGAGGAGTTTATGTGCTACATCTGCAAGAAGTTGAGACATATGAAGAAAGAGTGTTCCGACTGTGTTGCCTAGCATGTAAAGAAGGGTATGCTTCTAACTTTAGTTTGTCTGAAGTTAATTTAGCTTATGTACCTAGGGTTACTTGGTGGATAGATTCTGGTGTTACTACTCACATAAGTATGTCTATGTAGGGTTGCCTGTAGAGCTGATCGCCAAGTGAATTAGAAAGATTCATCTTCGTGGGCGACGACAATCAAGTTGCAGTAGAGACTATAGGGACTTTTAGATTACAATTAAAAACTAGGTTTTATTTGGATTTTTTTGAGACATCTGTTGCTCTGTCCTTTAGATGGAATTTAATTTCTATTTCTAGTTTGGACAAATCAGGATTTTCTTGTTCATTTGGAAATAATAAAGTTAGTCTCTACCAAAATTCAAATTTTGTTGGTTCGAATTATTTGATTGATAATATGTATATGCCCTGATGTTGTTAGTTCCTATAATGAAGTATTGCAAACAAGTTCATGTGGTATAAAGCGAAAATTAAGTGAGAATTTCGTCACCTTATGGCACAAGCGCTTAAGTCATATCTCTAAGCAGAGAATTCAAAGGCTTGTGTCAAATGGAATTCTTAAGCCCCTAGATTTAACAAACCTCCAAGTTTGTGTTGAGTGTGCCAAGGGAAAATGAACAAACATTATAAAATTAGGTGCCGAGATAGCTACAAATGTCTTATAACTAATGCACACTAATATTTGCGGATATTTTCAAGTCTTTCAAAGCTAAAGTTGAACTTCAACTTGGAAAGAAAATAAAGGCTATCAAATCTGACTGTGGTGGCGAAGACTACGGAAGGTATGATGGATTAAGAAAACAACGTCCATGACCCTTCACTATTTTCCTTAATGAATGAGAAATTGTTCCGCAATATACCATGCGCGGCAAACCTAGCATGAACGGTGTTGTAGAGCGACGAAACTAAACTCTTAAGGATATGGTAAGGAGTATGATTAGCCATTCATCATTCCTAGAGTCACTTCGAGAATGAGCTTTGAAGATCAGAGTGTACGTCCTTAAGAGGGTACTGAGCAAGGCAATTGCCAAAACCCCCTATGAACTTTGGATAGACAAGAAGCCTAGCATTAGGCACTTCCACACTTGGGGTTGTCCAGCTGAGGCAGGGCCTTATAGGCCACATGAAAGAAAATTGGACTCAAGGATGGTTAGCTGCTATTTCATTAGTTATGCTGAACGTTCTCGAGGCTATAAGTTTCATGATCCCACATCAAGATTCTTCTTTGAAATGGGGAATGCGAGATTCCTTGAGGATATTGAGTTTGGGAGGAAGGAAACATAAGAAACGTTGTCTTTGAAGAAGAATCTATTATTGACAGTGACCATGTCTCCATACCTATTGTTGTTCAAGATAAAGCTCTGGCACTAGATGACTATGTTCAGACTCCTATCCCTGACATTCTTCTAGACCAAGACAATAATGAGATTCTTCCTTGAGCACTACCTATAGAACAAACTCAACAACCTCAAGAAGTGCCATTGAGAAGATCCACTAGGGAGAGAAAAAATGTGATTCCAAGCATGCCATGAAGGATGAGATGAAGTCTATGAAAGATAATGACATTCAGGATCTCGTCGAGTTACCTAAAAGTGTGAAGCCCATTGGTTGTAAATGAGTATTTAAAACCAAGAGGGATTCAAGGTGGAATGTTGAGAAATATAAAGCTCGTCTGGTTACTAAAAGCTTTACCCAAAAGGTAGGCATAGACTATAAAGAGACTTTCTCTTCTGTATCTTCGAAAGACTCTTTTAGAATAATAATGGCATTGGTGTCTCATTTTGATTTAGAATTATATTAAATGGATGTTAAGACTGTGTTTCTCAATGGAGACATTGAAGAGATAATTTACGTGGTACAACCAGATAACTTTATATCGGGAGATCCAAAGTCTATGGTTTGCAATTTGAAGAAATCCATCAATGGTATCACAAGTTTCATCAAGTCATCACCTCATACTATTTTAAGGCGAATGTTGTTGATGACTATGTATATCATAAGTTTAGTGGGAGTAAATATACCTTCTTGGTATCATATGTTGATGGTATTCTGCTCGCTATTAGTAATATAGGCTTACTAGATGAAATCAAGAAGTTTTTGGCAGAGAAATTCGAGATGAAAGATCTTGGTGATGCCTCTTTTGTATTGGGTATTCAGATACTGAGAGATAGTTCTCGAGGTATCCTTGGATTGTCACAAAAGAGCTATATCGATAAGGTTTTGAATAGATTTGGCATGAAAGATAATAGACCAGGAGACAAGTCCATCTGTAAAGGAGACAAGTTTAATCTCAAATAGTGCCCCAATAATGATCTTGAAAGGAGATGTAGAAGATTCCCTATGCATCAGAGGTAGGGAGTCTAATGTACGCTCTAATTTGTACTCGTCCGGACATAGCATTTATAGTTGAAGTTCTGGGTAGATCTTTGAGTGATCCAAGCATGCAGCATTAGAAAGCAGCCAAACGCTTGATGCGTTATTTGAGAAGAACAGAAGACTACATGATCACTTATCGAAGATCAGACAGTTTAGAGGTCATCGATTCTCTAAATCCGATTTTTTTGGATGTCAAGATAATAGGCACTCCACATCATGCTATATCTTTTTGGTGGCTGGAGGAGATATCTCATGGAAGTCTGCTAAGTAAACTCTCATAGTTTCTTCAACCATTGCTGCAGAGTTCATTGCTTGTTATGAGGCATCCAACCATGGCTGGGGAACTTATTCACTGGACTAAGAGTGTTAGATGGCATTGACAAGCCATTAAGGATTTATTGTGACAATAACTCGATGGTGCTTTACTCCAACAACAATAAGAGCTCGACGAAGTCGATGTTTATCGACATCAAGTTTCTAGTTGTTAAGGAGAGAATTCAGGATAAATAGATTTCCATATAACATATAGGGATAGATTCTATGCTAGCAGACCCATTAACCAAGGGCTTAATGCCTAAGGTCTTTCATGAGCATACTACTTACATGGACGGTATTTTCGAGGATATTTTGGTCTAGTGGGAGTCAATTTTATGTGCTATATGTTTGTCTTAGACATTGAATTGTTTAACCTTTTGCGGAATAAAATTGATAGTTTATAATTCTATTTCTGAGCTTGCTTGTATTTGCTATATGCAATGTTTGCGCTGCATTAAGGACTTTGGAATGATCTCACTAAAGACTAAAAAAGGACTAGTTGGAAATAGCCATGTTTGAGATCACATTTCACGTAAATTTTTCGTGCTACTCATCCATATTTAATCCATGTCATTAAGTGTATTAATATGGTGATCATCGTGGTTTGATCACGACTCTATTGTGATGAAAATTGTGGTGGTTCTATTATTAATATATAAGATGGACCAAATTGTTTAAGGGGAAGTTTAAGGATAAATAGCATACAGATGCGTGCTTCAGGAATTTGTAATATAATTGTCTGAAGAATAATATGTAGCCAAGTGGGAGATTGTTAGGAAAACCCACGATTGTCCTAATTCAATATTGGCAACATATTTAATTCAATTATATTTGCTATTTAATTTAATTAATGGGCTAAGATTAAGTGATCTAATTTGGTATGCCCATAGACTACTCCAATTAACATGGGCTAATTAAGTAGATACCAACCAATGTTGCTCTAATTGGGAGACTATCGGAACCCTAATTAAGTAATATATAAAGATCTTTTTGGTTATGGTCCCCAACATACCAAAATCACACATAATTTCCCTTCTCCCCATCTAGAAGAGAAACGATGGTCTCATTGAGGAATTAAGGTGATTTGGTTAAGGAAGATCACAAACCACCCCCTTTCGTTCGCATTCATCAATATGTGGTCGATTGTCGCTGTAATTTCGCAACAGTAGGCAATCTTTCATAATGGATACACGTATATAATCCGAATCAATGAATCCTAATATTTTAGCATGATGTTGATCTTAGGATTTTGGTTATTTTGATCTAGGATGTTTGCATCTAGATTTGGTTTCGATTTTTTATATGATTTGAATTTCTAACAAAGAAAACCCTGGAATGACTTACATGAGCGAAATCTAGGCATAGTTTTTAAACATGGCCACCATCCATGCATTTCATTAACGGCGCATGAAATGGTCAAATGTAGCAAAAGTTACAGTGCATCAAAATAACCCGTTCGAACCTAGTATGTCTAAAATTTTGATAACATGTTAACTTTAAAAATTCTTCGGTAATTGTACGCTAGCCAAATCAATAATCGCCTACGTCATCTTGAAGCTCATTTCGAGGATTACATGGTGGGTATATTGAACGGTCCAAATGGACATCAAAAATCATTAAATGTGTGTTAAACATACGTCTCAAAAAACGTTTAACTCAAAAAAATTTCAATTATTTATTATTTACATGTTAACAAATTTCCAATTATATTATTATTATTATTATTATTGGGTTGTTAGAAATATTGTCAATAGAAATTTGAACGATAATTATATCATTCTTTTTGGCTTTTCGCTTTCCCGATTGAAAAATTGTTTGAATGTAGAAATTTACTTAATCTTTCATGCTAAGTTTTAGGGGCTTGCTTTAACCCATAAAGAGCATTTTTAAATTTAAAAACATAATCCGGATACTTGTGGTCTTTAGAATCGAGAAGAAGACAATTGTTCAGAAAGTTTGAATGATGAACCTTGGTGGCCATCAAGAATGTTGCTCAGGTGAAAAATGCGATCCAAGTTTCTACTAAAGCTCCAGGGTTGAACTTATAAAAAAAAATAAAAATCGTAAGTTTGAAAATGGCTTAAACTCGAAACTTTTTCAAATCTGGCGAATGATCTTGATTTGGATGATGATGACATTGATATGTTCAAACTGCCTGGGGCTATTCGTTGGTAGGGTATTTTGCTGGCCGTTTTCTAAGGAAATCGGCCGTTCTCAAATTGTGTGATCAATGGAGAGTGAAATATTATTATTTCGTACATCAAAGTGGATGGTTAGTCTTTAAGTTTGAGAATGCGGATGATAAGGTACAAGTTCTTTAAGATGGGCCATATTTTGTGTTTGGGAGGCCTTTGATTTTGAAATTTATGGTCTTAAGGCATTAGGCAATATTGAATGAGCAATTTAAAGAGAAATCGGATGAAACACAAATTGCAACAGGCAAAAATGGTACAAGGAAGGGGACTGCCCTTCGCATATCATCATAAAGATTCATACACGGGATAGAAGGGGCTTGAACCTCCCCTTAAACAAAAATGGGCTTCGAAGCTTCATGAAGAAATGTGAAATTGATGTTATGGTTATATTGGAAACGAAGTTGGGGATGCCGAGGCTAGAATGGGTTGTACAAATTTCAGAGGCATGATGTAAGTTAATAATTTTCCTAGTCATCGAGCTGGCCATATTTTTATTTTGTGAATTTCCTTGAAAGTCGAATTGGACGTTTTGGAGAATATGTCACAATTTTTTTTATTGTAATGCCACTTGTAAGGTAACTTTACTTACATTTCTCGTTATCTTTGTTTATGCTTTTCCTACCATTGTGAGTCGCAGGCCACTTTGGAGCAACATCATGGAGCTTAGCTTGAATTGTTCCTTGCCTTGGTTGATTATGAGAGATTTCAACAATGTGCTTAAATGTGATGAAAAACGCAATGGAGCAAATGTTATCTTGTATGAGGTGAAAGATTTTGAAAATTGTTGCCTTAATGTTGGACTTAAGATCCATAGGGAGATTTTACACTTGGAATAACAACTCGGTTTCACTACTAGAAAGGGAGGCAATAGAGACGAACAACTTTTATTGTTATTACCGAAGAATTAACAACAAATTATCATTTTATTAATTTTAAAAAATACACATTAAATTACCAACAGAATTGCAAGTGAAAGTGTTCCATTTATAAATTTTCTTTGCTAATCCATCGATAATATATATATAATAAATTAAATAATTTACCAACAGATTTTCCAACTTTGGAATTTATATAAAATAATTACCAAGAGCACAAATTTGTTGCTAAACATTTCAATTAAAATTAAAAAATAATTGCCAGCGGAAAAAATTCGTCGAAACTTACTTCCCCCCAATATTGGCACTTCGCTCTTAAAATTTAATTTGACACTCAAAAATTTCATTTTCTCAAATAATCTCAAGGAATTTTCGGTATAACCTTATGTGGGCTCTTAGAACACCTGAACTAGGCATTTTGTTTACCCTTTACCTTGACCCGCAGGAAAAAAATCATATATACCTTACATATATAAAAAAATATCATATTGTACTATTATGATAAAATAAATACAGGAATTACTACATAACTAATTAAAAAATTCCAAAAGTACTGTATCTTAAACTTTCCTAAATTTCATATGTAACTGAAATGCTGAAAGAGATTCCAGGTGGAGGAATTAATTAAAGTGCTAGAAATGTGCAGATTTAAGTTCCAAATCGAGTTTGTGTGGCACAGTAGCGTCAAATGTGGGGATAGGAACAATCATTCTTCGATAGTGATATATACACACCGTTTTGGAATATTTTCACAATTGGTAATATAAAAAAATTGGGTAAATTTTCCGATCTTATTCATTGTTTATTTATTGTCTATGATCTCATATTCAGCATTCAGCTTTAAATGTTGTATAAACTGCATCGCCAAATTTCATGTCATGGGTAATATAATTATTTATGTAAAAATTTCTGTTGACACATAAAAATTCAGCCCAAATCGAACGGTCCAAGGAATGAAGCCCAATTGGAGGATCCCCAAGTCAGATAGCTCAAAGAATGAAACTCAATCAGACAATTCAGGACGAAGGCCCAAATAGGGAGGCCCATGAACGCGGTAACACCATCGCCCAAACTTGCAAGTCGCCCAGGATCTGAGCGAATGGAGTGCCATACAATCGCCCAGAGCTACTACTCTATTCTCGTCCAAACCTTCGAGTCGCCCAAGGTCTTAATAAACAAGAAGTGTTATGGTTATCAAGAAGCGCAGTTATCAAAGCAGTTATTAAGCAGCCCTATCACGTTCCACTATTCAAGGAATTCAATTGAAGACGGTTGAACGACAAAGAGTAATGGCAGCAGTTAGAAAAGGCAGTTCCATGAAAAGTTGGCCATTACGAGGAAAGTGGGCAGTTATAGAATGATCAAGCAGTTTTTAGGCGGTTGATCACAAAGAGATCATCCAGGGAGTATAAAAGGAAGAAAAGACATAGAGCAAAAGCCTCGGAATCAAACACTCTCAAACAGAGAATATGTAACTTTCAATTTCTTAGTTTAGATTTAAACACTTCTTTTACAGTAACTCATGTACTTACGCCCCTTGGAGGCATTCTGTTTTTACTTCCCAATTGTAAAGTCATCGCCAATAAAAAACGCCCCTTTTTGGGACTTTGTCTCAAGAGGTTTGTCCCTTACACAATCGTCTGATCCCTTTTTAATTGTTAGCAACTAACCCGCGCGAAACAATTTGGCACGCCCAGTGGGACAGTGGTGTTTGGTGTTGAAAATACAAAAGGTGAAACAATATGCCTCAGAGATCCGATAAGGAAGCAGCAAGTCAGGGATGAGTCCAGTCTGTGATCGAGCGATATGAGGAGCAGCATGCCTCTCCACGAACAGATGGACAGAATCAGAGCAGTAACAGTCGTTACGAACCAATGACAGAGTTAAGTCCTCGAACTATGCGTGCGCTACTTGGAGAACTCACACAAGATGTCGTTGAACAGGTAAGTCTTCGAAATATTCATAATATGGAAAGATTTACCCAAAATGGGAATGCACATTATGATAACATGGCCAAACAACTAAACACTTTGAACGAAATAATGAATAAGTTAGTAGGCCAAATATGTCAACCGGTTCTGCCTCTTGCAAACCACTTTCAAACTAGGACAATTGTGGAACATAATCCCTCGGTCCTAAATCCAAATCAAGGGATAGAACCACTTTCTGGTCCCTCTACTTCAAACCAAGGAGGTGGTGCAGTGCCAAATCAGAACAATGGTAGTGGTACGCCTAACTTGGGGAGTAATCCAAATATAAGAGATAATGTCCTAAACAATGGACAGAATACCCCACCTGTTAATGAGGGAATAGATGTTCAGGCTAATAGTAATGGCCCAAATCATGGTAACTTTGTTGTCAATCAAAGACCAAATATCAGGCCTCATGCAAATCAACCGGTTAACCAACCTGTAGGAATTCCATATGACCCCAACGTCATGTTGAGGAATCAGATTATGGAAATCGTATAGGATCAGATGGCTTTTGGGGTGCGTCTTGTCATTAGGCCGACTTACACAAAACGATATCCTGATTGGGTAGATCAAGCATATCCATGGCCTAGAGAGTATGAAGTGCCAGAATTCTCACTGTTTACCAATTTAAGGGAGGTGTCTACTCTAAAACACATAGAGCGATTCACATTGCAAAGTGGTGATGTAACTGATTACCATAAAATGAGGCTTTTCCCTAATTCATTAACAGGAGTATCTTTCTCCTGGTTCATAAACTTACCAGCGAACTCTGTTCAAACATGGCAACAATTGGAACAATTATTCCACGCTCAGTTTTATAAAACTGAGTCTGAAGTTACTTTGGCAGATTTGGCAAGTCTACGTCAAATGCCAAACGAATGGGCAGAAAGTTTTCTCCAATGGTTCAAGACAGCAAGAAGCAAGTGTTTTGTACCTCTGCCCGAAAAAGAAATTGTCAAAATCGCTCAGGGTTGTTTGAGCTTTGATTTAAAAAAGAAATTCCAAGACAAGGAATTTCCTGACCTTTTTCAGTTGAATGCGAATGTGATTAGGTATGAACGACTGATAAGAGAAGAAGAGCAGATGAAAAATTCTAGTAAAGGGACTTATTACAGAGACCCAAATTTTGACGTTCATACCATCAGCAATGAGTCATACGATCAAGTCGAAATGTGTCTGGCCGAATTGGTCAAAGGAGACACGTATACTTGTCCTATAATGGCTAAGCCTAGACCATCGGGTAAGGATGAGCCCATGAAAGATGGAAACATAAAGGCTAGAACGTTCTCGTTCGATGTAACCAAAGCTGACCTTATATTTGATAAATTATATAGGGATAAGTAGATAAAGTTGAGCGATAAGCACAAATTGCCAAACCCTGAACAAATTAAGGGTAAAAAATATTGTAAGTGGCATAATGCATGGTCACATTTGACTAACAATTGCTTGATTTTTCGCCATGTATTGCAGGATGCCATTGAATCAGGACGAATTACGTTCGATGATAAGAAGAAGATGGCAGTGGATGAAAATCCTTTTCCACAGCCACTTGGAGTGAACATTGTGACGTCTGATTTCAAAAACAAGTTGTCAAAATTCAAGTTGGTCATAGATGAGAAGAGGACCCTGGACCACATCCCAGTGTCTTTGAACGTATCAAGGGGAAGGAGCCAAAAAAGGACGAAGACGTCCTGTGTGCAAGATGTAAAAGAGAAGTGAGTGGAAACACGGAGAAACCAGGGATATGGCAGCATCCCCATCGCCCTACTTTCTTCCCAAACACTCAGCCTGGTAGAGGGCGAGGTACATCATTCTATAGAGGACCGCCTTTTGAGAGGCAGTTCAGATCAGTAGATAATGGGAGAACATTCAGGCCGCAACCTCACCGGCCAAATGTATGGCATTCATTCCAGTATAATGCAGGAAGGGCAATACCCTTCGATGAAATGACTAGAACCCAACAAAAGCATTTCCAACGAAACTATGGACGAATGATGAGGTAGCAACAGGGAGTACCACATCCTAAAGCCCCTAAACTACTCAAGGTAGCTAATCAAAATGTTCTCAAAGATAGTGAAGAGACCGGTACAGATGAATCAATGAAGGAGTTGCCAGAAACTTCTTCTGGGAGATCAAAGTTTGAGCGAGACAGAAGGGATGAGAAGATCCAGATCAGCCCCTTACTATCCAGTTCGGTACGTTACCTCCTGTCGTGACTAATAATTACTTACTGGCCAATGAATTCAAGAATAAAGAAAAAGAAGAAGAAAGGGAGGACAACGAAGGAGAGGCTTGCGTGCTAGAATGTGAAGAAGGCCTGACTTCTAGAGAGGCCTACAATGATGAAGAAGACGACGGGATAACAGACATTGAAGAAGAAATCAACCTAGAAGCAGAAAGAAGAAGGAGAGGAGTATCGCACAATACTCTGTTGAAGCAACTACATCGAGAGAGAGTTCGCGAAGTAGACTTGTTGGGAGAACCATCTGGGCGTTCTTTCGATTTCTACATACTGTACGGGACGCCAAAAGGAAGAAGAGAGTGTCTCGCTCTGAAAAGTATGGATCACCTCCAAGAATAATGCTCCCTCCCACAGGTTGGGTAACTGATGAAGAAGCATTAGAAAACAGTAGGGAGGAAATTCAGGAGACAGAGACTCAGCGCAATATGCTGCACGTCGACTTATCACAGAGGGATAATTCGACAGAAAACAAGAGGAAGTAGAAATAGAGGCTGTCGAAAAGGTTATTTTTAAATGGCCAGCCATGAAGTTGACTAAACACTTGAGGCCATTGTACGTTAAAGTTCTAGTTAACGGCATCCCTGTGGCAAAAGTGCTTGTTGACAATGGAGCAGCTATAAACACCATTCCATCTAGGATGATGAGGAAATTTGCAAAGATAGAGGGTGACATGATTCCAACAGAAGTCATCCTTACGAGTTTCAATGGAGGAGCAACTTCAGCTAAGGGAGTTATGCCATTGGACATAACTATAGGGACAACTATTAGGACCACAGTCTTCTTTGTAATAGATGGTTCTACTAGTTACAATGTGTTACTAGGAAGAGATTGGATACACGGAAGTCGCTGCATACCCTCATCACTCCATCAATGCCTGGTCTTTTGGAACAACAAGGATGAAGCAGAGATGGTGCAGGCCGATCAAAGGCCTTTTGTCGCAGAAGCGAACTCAGTGGAAAAGTTCATGTACGAAGGAAATTATGGACCTGTCAGGGTAGTCCAAGATGGGGAAGAAACTCAGATCGTCGCACAGAGTGAACAATCATTTTCAGTGGACGCACTCACTGAAATGTTCAATCAAATGAGACCAAATATAGTGGTCTTAGAAGAGCCAGTAATTGGCAAAAGAATAATCAAGGAGTCTTGAATGGATTCTAAGCCACAAAAGCAAATGGCCGATATTAAGGCCTTCAAAGCCGGATTGATGGCTTTCAATAAAGAATGCAAGGACAAAACGAAAGAAGAGGCAGTCCTAAGAGCGCTGAAAGACAAATGGGCAGTATTCAAGTTAGAACAAAGTATTGGCCAAGAAGTCAACAAGGTGAACTGTTTAGAAGAAGAAGTACTTATAAGGAAACTGGACGACGAAGTGATGCGGATCATCAAACCTGGATACGCTCAAGCACAAGACTCTCTGATCAAAGTAAATATTGGCAATGAAGGAGAAGATCATCCAACATTCATCAGCCAGATGCTCGATCAAGAGGTTAGTGATAAATTAATTGCTTTGCTAAAAGAGTATAAAGATTGTTTTGCTTAGGAATATGAACAAATGCCTGGTTTAGTAGAGATTTGTAGAACATAGGTTACCAACTAAGCCTAATTTTAAACCTCATAGGCAACTTTCTAGACGTTTTGCTCCTAATGTACTCCTTGAGATTAAGAAAGAGATAGAGCGATTATTGAAAGCAGGCTTTATTAGAACAGCCAGGTATGTCGAATGGTTGTCCAATATCGTGCCAGTTCTAAAAAGGAATGTTAAACTAAGGGTGTGCATAGATTTTAGGAATTTAAACATAGCTACACCCAAAGATGAGTATCCAATGCCCATGGTGGATTCTTTAGTAGACTCAACTGCCGGACATGTCATGTATTCTCTCATGGATGGATATTAGGATACAATCAAATTTATGTAGCTGAAGAAGACATACACAAAACTGCCTTTAGATGTCCTGGGTCTCTAGGATGTTTTGAATGGGTGGTCATGCCTTTCGGCCTAAAAAATGCAGGAGTAACTTATCAAAGGGCAATGAACTTAATCTTTCACGATATGATAGGCAAATTTGTTGAAGTGTATGTAGATGATATAGTGGTCAAATCCATTAAAAAAGAGGACCATTTCGAACAGTTAAGATGTTCGTTTGAGCGAATGAAGTAATATAAGCTAAAGTTGAATCCCTTGAAATGTGCATTTGGTGTTAATGCAGTGAACTTTCTTGGATTCTTGGTACACAAAAGAGGGATTGAACTTGATAAAAATAAAGCGAAGACCATTTTAGAGGCCAAACCACCTAGCAACAAAAAAGAATTGCAAAGGTTTCTAGGCTAAGTAAACTTTTTAAGACACTTTATTTCTAACTGTGCAGGGCGAACTAAAGTCTTTTCGCCGCTCTTAAAGCTGAAAAATCAGGACGAATTCGTCTGGAAAGAAGAATATCAAAAGGCTTTTGAAAGCCTGAAGACATATTTATCAAGTCCACCAGTGTTGGTGTCACTAATCCAAGGACGACCAATGAAAGTGTACGCATCGGTTGAAAAAGAATCAATAGCTGGAATGGTCGCGCAGGAAGACCAATTTGTTGAAGAAAGGGCAATTTACTACTTAAGTAGGCGGTTAACAAAATGTGAATGTAATTACTCTGCTATCGAAAAATTATGTCTTGCATTGTATTTCACATGTACAAAATTAAGGCCTTATTTACGACCCATAACCGTTTATTTAATTTATAAAGTAAATTTAGTTAAGTATATGTTCTCTCGCCCTATTTTACACGAAAGGGTAGGCCTTTGGACATTAACTTTATCAGAATTCGAGATACAACATATACCTCAAATGGCAGTCAAAAATCAGGCTTTGGCTAACTTTCTAGCCGATCATCCATGCCTTGACATGCTTGAAAAAATTGAATTAGAAATCAATTCGTTCGAGCTAAAACCTTGGGTGTTGTATTTCGATGGGTCAAAAACCTCTAAAGGTGCAGGAATAGGAATAGCATTGATTAATCCTTTAGGGATTTGTTGCAAGTTCGCGTTCACTTTAGACAGGATGTGCACCAACAATCAGGCCGAATATGAAGCCTTAATCGTAGGCCTAGAACTAATGATAGATATGGGAGTAAAAAATGTGATCGTTAGGGGCGATTCTCAATTGGTAATTCACCAATTGATCAGTGATTTTAAATGCCAAAGTAATTCCATTATAAATCAATATGATATCGCCTAAGAATTGTTAGAAGAATTCGACCAAGTAAAACTTCAATGCGTTAATAGGATATATAACGATGTGGTAAATGAGTTGGCCCAAATGGTCTCAGGGTACTCAAAGGTTTTGAATTAGAAGTCTACTTGTGAGTATGGAACTATATTGCCCGTGACCCAAAGAAGGGCGAGAAGGATTGAACTTCACTGCATACAAGATGGAGATGCAATGGATTGGAGAACAGAGATTAAAAGGTTCCTTAAAAAATCTAATAGAGGGATTGGTAGGAAAATGAATCTGTGTTTGCTGAACTATACACTAATAGATGAAGAGTTGTTTAAGAAATGCTCTAATGGTGCATTGCTAAAGTGTGTAAGTTTGCAAAAAGCTAGGACGATCATGGCTGAGGTGCACAGAGGTGCACAAAGGGATATGTGGAGCTCATCAAGTTGGCCAAAGGATGAGATGGTTAATTATTAGGAGTGGATATTTTTGGCCAAAGATGGGAGAATTATGCGTTCAGTATGCAAAGAGTTGTTTAGCAAGCCAAAAGCATGGTCCAATACAAAGGGCGCCAGCATGAGAGATGACATCTATTATTAAACCTTGGCCGTTCAAGGGTTGGGCGATAGACCTGATAGGGAAGATTTATCCCCCATCATCCAAGCAACATACTTTTGTTATAGTTACAACCAACTATTTCACCAAGTGGGTAGAGGCGGTACCTTTGAAAGAGATCACCCAAAAGAATGTTATAGAGTTTATCCGTGATTACATCATGTATAGGTTTGGAATTCCACGAACGTTGATGGTAGATCACGGAACATCTTTGAATGGGGATCAAGTGAACAAATTCTTGAGCGAGTTTGGGGTTAAATTAGTAAACTCCACACCATATTACGCTCAATCCAATGGACAAGCAGAATCTTCTAATAAGATTCTAAAAAATATCATCAGAAAGATGATAGATGAAAATGCTAGAAATTGACACGAATGTCTGAATAAGGCTTTATGGGCTTATAGAACATTACCTCGATCAAGTACCAAAATTACTCATTTCCAACTTACTTATGGACAGGAGGTCGTTTTGCCTATGGAAATCAACGTACAATCAATTAGAGTGTGCTTGCAACATAAGTTAAATGATGATGAGTATACCGAATCACTAGTTCAAAATTTATAGGGGTTGGACGAATTAAAGTTGGATGTCCTAGATAGATTGCAAGTTCAAAAATAAAGAATGGCTAAGTTTTATAATAAAAAAGTCATAGCCAAGTCGTTCAGCCTGGGCGAATTAGTTTGGAAGATGATACTCCCTTTGGATAGCAGGATCCAAAGTACGGGAAGTGGTCGCCCAATTGGGAAGGACCATACTAAGTAAACAGTGTGTTGCCAAATGGAGGATATCATTTGGAAGATTTAAATGGCACCAAGCACGTAAGATTCATCAACGGCAAATATTTGAAAAAATATGTTCCTTCTTTATAGGAAAATGAACAGATAAAAGCATAATCAAAACATGTTGAATGATTAAGGATAAAAGGTCAGAGCGAAATGCGTTCAAATAAATCCCTTTATTATCAAACGTTCATTACAAAGTTACAAGATACAAATAATAGATGCTCTACAAGCTACAATTGAAAATAAGCTAATCTCCTGGTCGATCGCCGAGTAAGAGGGTGGACTGGCCTCGCACCGCCTTCCTAAATGCATCGCTGCAATGATGGGCAAAGAGGCTGAGAAGTGCTCTCAGCAAGCAAGGTGGCCTACAAGCATCCCAAAAATTGCCTTTCATTATCGAACCCCTTGTAAAGAACAAAGAGTCGATGGGAAGAACTTTGATGGGAAAAACTTCGCTGCTGGCCAAAAAATATTTCCTATATCTCCCATACCAAAGGTGACATCAAGACAAGTAGTAAAATGGGCGGACCAAACAATCCATTTTTATAGAAGACGAAGGTTTTGGATTGATTGTCAGAATGTCAAACAATGGCAGCAAATTGGTTTCGAAGAAGAGAATGAAAATGAAGATGGAAGATGGAAAGTGCGAAGCATACGTGCATTTATATGAAGAGACAGAATATGAACAGCCACATTCTGCCTAATAAATGGAGTTAAGTAGCCCAAAGTCTTGGGAAAAGAGGTGGAAATATCAAGAGAAAATGTGCAAGATTTTTAGCACAAAGCAGTTAAATACTTGAAGGATTGGTGATTAAAAGACAAACGTCAAATAAATGCACGAAAAGTTAACATAGATGTTCATTAATGATGTACAAGGTTACAAAGGGAGAGTCAAATGTGAAATTACAAAAAGAAAAAGTTAAGACATTATATGTCTTAATTACAATCCGCCCCATACCGAACGAATTCTTTCCCAAAGTTTCCCCCAGTCCTCGTTCTGCCGAGAGGAAGTGATGTTCAATTCGGCCAGAACATCATCATCAACTTCCAACTTCTTGTACTGCTCAACCAAAGATTTAGTTCGCTCAATTCCTTGGGAGACATTATGCTTTTTAGCAGCCATTCTCGCCTTGCAGTCGTCCATTTTGGCTTGAAGTTCCTTCATCTGAGCAGCCAAACTAGCCATCAAAGAGTCTTCAATCATCTTCGGAAGAGATTTCTTTCAACTCTCAGCTTTGTTGATCTCCAGAAGCAAAGACTCTTTTTCAGATACGGCACGAAGATATTGAGTACTTTTGGTCTTCAGTTCAACATTCTTGGCCAGCAAGGAGAGGACCTTAGAATGGATAACTTTCAACGTCGCTTTAAAATTAGCAGAAAGATTGAGCGACAGAAGTGTCAGTGCTTGCTCCAACTTCGCATTTAAATGCTCAAGCTTATCCTTATGTCTGGCAGCACTAGTCTTACCAATGTCCATATCCATGAAGGACATGTACTCAAATATCGACTGCTTGAGGAACTTCATATCTTCCTCTGAAGAAGTAGCAGGACGACCAGCTGGAGCAGAGCGAGATGTCTTGACTTACTCCCAGGAAGCGAACAAGTCATGGATGGAACGCACAATCTTATTAGCATCCTGCAAAGAAAATTGTCAATAATGAAGATTCTCACTACAACGAACAAGATGGAAGTAAAAGTGAAGCAAAGATTACCTCATCAATAATCTTGGAAGATGGCATATCCCCAGCCAAGTCTGCCACCTGTGGCTCCACCATTCGTGAGGACTTTTCCTTGTCTAAGCGAGAAGATGTTGCCACAATGGGTAGACTTATAAGAGCATCTGCAGAACTCAAAAGCAACAAATCAGAAACCAATAGCACAAGTAAAGGTAAAGCATCAAAAAATTGAATTACCTTCTACTTCGATGTTTGGGGGGTCGACACCCTAGGTAGAGGGTGGCTCATCCATTGGTTGTGATGAAGATTCTGGGACTGAAGATATCTCTTTAAGCGTACTCTCTTCATCAGTTGGTTTGGATGAAGCAGCCTCAGCGGAGGATGATGGAGCAGGAGCTGCCGACACTAAGGCCTTCAAAGGAGAGGCTGAATTTTTCTGAGAAGTCCAAATAAAACATCAACACACAGAAAAGTTTCAAGTATGGAAAAGTATGCTTGTGAGTAAACCAATTTAATTACCTTCCTCCTGATGATAAGAGGGGTATCATCATCATCATCAACATCATCCTCCAGAATGGGAGATGCTGAGGCTGGCCATTTGCGGCTCGGGGCACTTTTGGCTGCAGTAGGCTTGGCAGGGAGAGAAGAAGATGGACGAGCAGATTGTTTAGCACGACGAGGAGGAGAAGGACTCCGGATGGACAAAGGGGTGACTAAAACAGGAGGAGGGGAAGAAATGCTTGGTTGGTCCAGTGAATGAAAGGCATGATTGGCATCAGTCGTAAACAATCTGTACTTCATTGACGACCAGAATTGTTCAAAAAGGGGGTGGATGACACGGCTAGAATTGAAGTGAGCTAATGAAAAATGGCTCGTTAGAAGAAGATTGCGAGCATTTATAACCTCTGCCTCCACTTTATTAATGATATGGAAGCGGTCTATCAAGTTCCTTGAATAGCAAGGAGGAACATGCCAGGTTTGGCCGAAACCAAGTTGGCGATCAAAAAATTGGAGAGCATATATTTCTACCCCAGCCTTAGCATTGGTCCCAGTCAAAATATCATGAAATAACTTCCTCCCGATTAAAAATTGGATCCAAATGAGCAGAGATGTGCTCGTGCTGTCTATAGTGGAGGGAGGATGCACATAGTCTGGAGTCAAAAAGGGAGGAAAAGGAAAGAAGGAAGGGATTGAATCCAAAGAATAAAAGAATGAAAAAATATCCCTTCTAGACATATTTACAGGAGCCAAGGGCTCAATGGCTAGCCCATAGCAGCTAACAGAAGGACGAGAAAATGATGGAGCACCAAGTGATGGAAAATAGGATCTCAACCACATTTGAGTGAACCAAAGAGGTCCACTACCAGTGGGAGATGCACCATTCTTCAATTGAGATTGAAGAGAAGCCATGCCTCTATAGAGGATAGCCAAAAAGAAAGAACATAAATTCAGAGGCCTACCACGCGCCAATTCGTGCGCTATGGGTAAATAGCCCAGGGAGGGCTTTATGCTTGGCACACACAAAACATATTTACAAAGCCAAATCAGAAGAAAGGCCACTCGCTCAGTATGGGAAGGCTCAGCGCTCGAGTGGTTATGAAGGGTTTGCAGGCTTGAATAAGACTCGGTGAGGTTTTTACCAAACTTTGGGGCGCCACCAGAAACCAAGATACCAGGAAAAATGGTATCACCCAAAGGTGGCAGATTCACTAGGTCCCCAACATCCCTTAAAGTAATAGACATGGGGCCAAGAGGGAAAACAAAGGTATTATAGTCAGAAGACCAAAAACTTAAAGCGATCGAAAAAAGTGCTGAATCAAAAGCAGGTGGTTGAAGAGAGATTTTTAACAAATCAGAAATCCTAGCATTATCAAAAAGTGCCTTAGTAGGACCATGGTCCACCAGGCGAGCATGCCACCTACGGAAAACTACATCAGATTTAGGTTAAGTGCGAATACCTCTTTCGCGAAGTGACCCCAATGACAGAGAGTTTAGAAATGGAGGGCCTTGAGTACAAGGAAATAGCTGACCCACCGACGCTTGTTCGACTGCCTCTGCATTGTTGAAGAAAGGACCTAGTAGAACTCATTGAGTTTGACATTGGCAGGTGCGAGAAAGTTCGGAGTTATGTATGAACGATTAAGGAGTTTCTGAAAGTCTTCAAAATTAAAGGAGTCGCCAGATTGAGATTGTGAAGTAGCCATTAGGGACGAAATGGAGTTTTTCAGAGTTACGTAGTAGGGAAGCAAAGAGATGAACAGTAAAATTATGAGAGAGAAGCGTGAAAAAAGTGAGGCGTGATTTAATGGTGCAGTGAAATGACGTATTTGGGGGTTATAAGGGTTTGCAAAACGTCGCACCTTTTCAAGCTATGGAAGAAAACAATGATTGAAATTCTTGGAAATTTCGAATGTTGCCGGAAACACAAAGTGAATATGGAAAAATTTAATAATTGGTATTAATTCTACCATATTGGGGGGTAATTGTTGACACATAAAAATTCAGCCCAAATCGAACGGCCTAAGGAATGAAGTCCAATTGGAGGATCCCCAAATCAGATAGCCCAAAGAACAAAGCCCAATCGACAATTCAGGACGAAGGCCCAAATAGGGAGGCCATGAATGCGGTAACACCATCGTCCAAGCTTGCAAGTCGCCCAGGATCTGAGCGAATGGAGTGCCATGCAGTCACCCAGAGCTGCTACTCTATTCTCGCCCAAACCTTCGAGTCGTCCAAGGTCTTAGCAAACATAAAGTGTTATGGTTATCAAGAAGCGCAGTTATCAAAGCAGTTATTAAGCAGCCCTATCATGTTCCACGATTCAAGGAATTCAATTGAAGACGGTTGAACGACAAAGAGTAATGACATCAGTTAGAAAAGGCAGTTCCATGAGAAGTTGGCCATTACGAGGAAAGTGGTCAGTTATAGAACGATCAAGCAGTTTTTAGGCGGTTGATCAGATCATCCAGGAAGTATAATAGGAAGAAAAGACAAAGAGCAAAAGCCCCGGAATCAAACACTCTCAAACAAAGAATATGTAACTTTCAATTTTTTAGTTTAGATTTAAACACTTCTTTTACAGTAATCGTGTGCTTGCGCCCCTTGGATGCATTCTGTTTTTACTTCCCAATTGTAAAGTCATCGCCAATAAAAAACGCCACTTTTTGGGATTTTGTCTCAAGAGGTTTGTCCCTTACACAATCGTCTGATCCCTTTTTAATTGTTAGCGACTAACCCGCGCGAAACAATTTCATATCTTATTTATTGTCGATATCTTATTCATATTCGACAATTATATGTAATTTAGACTGGTAACCCTACGTGGCTGTGTCCCCAGATTTCATATATGATCTGAAAAAATGTAGTCCTACAGATTTATAGTATGAAAACATGTATAAATGTTGATTCTGACATCCTTTGAATTTTGAGTAGTATATATGTAATGTAACCAAGATTGATAACCTGATTTGCTATGTTGTAGTGGATAAAGAAAAGTTACATTACTATTTTTCGACAACAAAAATGGAACCCCAACAATCACGATGAGTGACGAACCAATACAAAGATGAGGTTGAGCATGAACAGGAAAGTCCACAAGAAGCAATCTGAGGTGATTTGGAACTATTCAGCAGGCAGAAGAAGAATTTGAGGAGAATGAAGTTGTTTTCTTGATGTTTGCTGCAATGGAGAGGATGAAGGTTTGGGGATTTTGGGCATGATTATGTGTAATGGTTGATATGTCGTGTTTGATGGAGTGATTGTAGCTTTTAGTTTGATTATTGATAGGAGTGAATAGATTTATTGATTATCAATTTTACTCCATAAGTTGTAGTACTTTTTTTTTTAAAAAAAAAGGTGATGAAAAATTTGAATATTAATTTAAATTGTAGTGATGTGTGTAAGTGGAATTTACACCCACCCCTAAATTTAAATGTTCCCATTCAAAAATAAGGTTTGAAACTTTTTTATACAAAAATCAGGTGGTAAATTAATTTTTAATATTAATTACTAAACAAACAATTCATTTTCTTCCAAATCGTAATTATATTCTTCCCTTTCTCTTCATTTCTCTCTTTACTGTATTTCTCTCTACCTTTCCTCTACTAATTGTCATGAAATAAGATTCCATTGTGAAATAAATTGACAATGGTGTGCAAATCATTGCAGCGGTGATCAGAGAGATCTGTTATGTCTCGTTGCTGCATGCGACAAGATCTGTTATGTCTTACCACTGCGCACAATGAGACTCAGATCTATACCACCGTTATGTGCGGTGATCTCTCAGCCACATAGTGGCAACGCCTCTGCAGCGGGATCTTTGACACCCTTACTTCGTCGCTACACAATGTCGCAGCTTTGTGCGGCCCTCGCTGAGCAACGGTGATGGTTTTGATGTTTCGGGGTGGTTTCCTCCGATCTGATTTGGTAGTGTTGTTGGTTGTAGAGTGTTACAGGTGGTTGGTGGAGTAGTAGTGATTAGGTTGTTGGCAGTGGTGTAGGTGGTAGTGTCGATGGTGGTGAGTCAGCGTGGCTGGATTGGTATTGATGGTGGGGTGGGTGGGGTGCAATAAAGGGTATTTGTGATCAATTATTAAGGTGATTGTGACCAATAAAATAATTAATTTGTGAGTAGTACTATGTAGCCCTGCTGGGGTTGCATCTCCAGTTTAGGTGGCACTAGATGTTAGGTTAAATGAAATGTGAAATTAAATAAGTTATTTAATTCTATCTATCAATTAATGCCATATTAGCGCCACATAGACTGGGGTTGCAATTTCAGTAGGGCTAAATAGCATTACTTTTAATTTGTGGGTGATTGTGACCAACAAAATGATTAATTTGGGATCAATAAACAATACGTGACCAAAAAAATGTGAGATTGGGACTAAAGTGGCAATTGTGACTGACAATTTGTTAGGTTGTGACCAATAAATTTGATAATTTGTGACTGTGATATAAATCGTGATTTGTGATCGATGAATAAATTGTGATCTATAAAATTTATGGTTTGTGATCGAAAATAATATGTGACCTATTAATATGATAATTGGTGATCGATGCTTAATTGTGATAACAAATTATATAATTTTAATCTTAATATATTTAATTAATAAAATATTTTTTAATTATTTATTTAATTAATAAAATCAGAGTTATGACCTGAGTTTTTGAAACTTTGAAAGATATTTCTTGGAAGTGAAATTGTGCAAAGTAAAACACCTCATTTATGTAATGTTCCCGTCTTTTAATGCTACAAAGTACAAACCTACTTAGAAACCCTAGCGACTTCACTACCAAATCCCAATTCCCAGAGCCTCCGCATTCCTTCAAACTCCGTTTACTCATTCGTCTGCGAAAAGTGCGAGATGTCGTCGAAGGTTATAGTGCCAGTCAAATAGAAACGGTCGTACAACTTCACTGATGGCAGCGATAAGAAGATCAACAAGAACAAGCTCCTCTATTTAACTCGAGCTATATTCTGTACAAAAAATCTCCATCTCCTCATACACCCATGGTATATCTCCTATTTTCTTCTTTAACTTGCAGATTAACATATTTTTTGATTTCATTTTCTGATAAAGTGACCATCTTGTATTTTTGGTTCTTATATATTTGGATCCAGATTCAAGCCGCGGTATAGTCGGATGGGCTTCGAAGGCATTTTCTACGGCTGTATTTTTGCTGTATGAGCATGTTGCGGAACGTTTGAAACCTCAACTTTTCAATTATCTTTCGGTTTCTCTATTTCTATTGCTGACATTGCCCGTATACTCGTTCCTGTGCTTTCACTTTAATTCCTAGCTTCTAAGGAAACTTGGTTTGTTAGTACTATAATCGCTTTACATATTCATGCTGTTCAACATATTCATCCAGATGATGCTTTGGGTAACAGATGATTAGAAATCTGGAAGTACTTCTGCCTCCTTTTTGCACCACAGGAAAATAAAAATAGATTTAGTGATGAGTGAAAAAATTCCTTTGATTTTATTATTTTTTCATGACCATCCGTCAAAGAATAAGAATGGTTATGACTTGATTATCTAAACTATCAAAAAACAACAACAAAAAACTAAGCCTCCATTTACACCCCACCCCC
>NC_036252.1:19505877-19546442 GCF_002742605.1 Olea europaea var. sylvestris | reverse complement strand
GTGAATTTAACTTTCAAAAAAAGGGAAAAATTTTTTTTTTTAAAAAAAAACCCAACCCCCCCTTTCCCCCCCCCCCCCCCCCCCCCCCCACCAATTATTTGGATTTATAATGGTGGAATAGGTTTTTTTTTTTTAAATGAAAAATTTTCGATTTACGTGTAATATTATTTTATTGAAGATTGTGTGGTTGAAAATAAAAGAGAGCAAAATTTAAATTAAATTAAATTGATGAATTTTAAAGGGATCAAACGGGATCTTAGAAAAGAATAGTAGTAACTATCGAGATACTTTTTTAGGGAAATTATCAAGTGTACAGGGGATTTTATCACCACCCCTGGTTGACCTTATGATGAAATCCCTATATGCCTAGTGCTGTCCATTTTTTAGAGGTCTATGTGAGCAGATTTATTATTGACTTTTTATTTCAGAGTCGAGGTTGTGCACTATCGGGCATTTATGCTACACCGACTTTGCTTGCTAAGGGGAAACTTTTACTTGATAAGGGATGGCGGGTATTTTCTTCTGATGATATGTTGCTTCTTGGGTCAGCCTCCCCATCATAAAATGGAGATAAAGAAAAAGAAATGGAAAAAGGAAGAAAAGATAATCTATCGGTAGAATTTAATTGACTTTTTATACTTCAAGATGGTCAGAAAGATTAAGTTTCTATTAAAGCACAGGTCTTGAAGTTTAAAGAGTGTCATCACCTGACATTCACCATGTAAAATAATTTAGCATTACTGGAAGGCAGGAATATTTTTTCAGCAGCAAATGTAGTGATGTCTATGAATACTTGGTAGTCTTCTAGTTTGGAACTGACTTTCCTAATGCATAATGAAAATTCTATAACTTGCTGTTCGAAGTTAAAATGAATGGGTTGGGATTACTATTAATGGTCACATATATGCTCTACTGAACACGTGGTATGATCTCTGCTCTTGTTTATCCCTACTCTAGCAAAGTTGTTAAAGTTTGTCAATTTTTTTTTTTTTTGATCAGTAAATATAAATATCATTGATAAAAAATGTTCCATATACAAGTACACCGGACATTCTCGAGCAATCAAAAGTCCATTAACGCATACAATTACTCTGGGCATAGCCGAGAAATACAAAACAAGTGAAGTGCATAAAAAGTCAATGACCCAATGCTAAAGACTCGAAATGGATCAAGACATCCGAATACGAAGTGAACATAACTTTTTATACGTGTGTCTTGATCCGTCTCACAATGCAATCCAAGTTGGTCAAAAGATCTTCAAAAATCTTTCTATTTCGTGTTAACCAAATGTTATATACAGTGCTAGCAAGAGCAATCCTTTTTGCCTTACTTAGCCACACGTCCCACGGGCCTCCTTTTTCAACCACTTTAGAGCACTAGCAAGTGTTGTCATCGATCTCTTGATGTCGAACTATCACCTAACATTCCCCCATAATGTAGATGTGGAGGAATATTTAAAGAATTTATAGTCACATGTTTTCGCCAAATGCCCAAAAAATACACAATTACGGTCAATATCCAAGAACTGCAATTTTTCTTTAGTTAGGAGTTTAGATTGAACCCCTAACCAAAGCAAAAAGGAATGCTTTGGAGTGATACATGGTGTCCAAAATCTGGCTCCCCAAGTCTTGAATGTACCCTTAGGCCTAAAGAAATTATAGGCTATTTTTGTGCTGAATTATCCTCAGTCGAACAGCCCAAAAATTGCTCCAAAAAACCCAGAAACTGCCTGTCGAATCGAACTGTCTACTCGTCTCTATGACTGTCCAGATTCTACCCAGCTTGGCCCATGTTCTGTGCATGCCCAACAAGGTAATTTGGGGCTAAACCAGCATGTCGAGAAAGGATAATGTCAGCGTCCATCTGACTCGACACCCCAAGCTATCCATTAGTTAAAATGAATGTGAATTTTCAACTTTTGGTTGCTAAGTTGAGAAAGAAGGCTGTTGGTTTATGTGAAGCGGAGCAGAGTTTTAATTATCAAAAGCCAAAATGGATCTTCCTCTAGGAAAGTGATAAATGTACAAAGTTTTTTCACTCGGTGGTCAAAAGGAACTCTAGGAGGAATTTCATTACTTCTATTCTTAAGGAGGACGGGATGTATACCACTTCACAAGACCAAGTTGCTTTGGAATTTGTGAATTTCTATTCAACTTGTTGGGAAATATGAGGTCGTTAGGTCGATTGACAACGGCATTATTTGCAATGGGCCTTTGGTATCTTTGGAACAACGAAATGCATTGGTTCGGGACATTTCTATTGAAGAGATCAAATAGGCTCTTTTTGGGATTGGAGACGATAAATCTCCTAGCCCGGATGGGTACACTTCATGTTTTTTTAAAACCGCATGGAGGTGTATTGAACATGATTTTGTGTAAGCTATTATGGAATTCTTCTCATCGGGATCCATCCTTAAGCAAATCAACCATGCGGTCATTGCTTTGGTGCCAAAGTCTACTCATGCACCATGTGTTGGGGATTATAGACCGATATCTTATTGTAATGTGATCTACAAAGTGATCGCAAAAATCCTTGCATCTAGATTGAGGCCTATCTTGGGAGACATTGTGGACCAAGCACAAGCCACTTTCATTGAAGGTAGGAGCATGACGGAAAATATTCATCTTGCTCAAGAACTCGTAAGACAATACAATAGAAAGAGGGTTGCTCCAAGATGCCTCCTTAAAATTGATTTAAGGAAAGCTTATGACTCGGTTAGTTGGGACTTTCTCAAAAGTGTACTTGAAGGGTTGAATTTTCCTTTTAGATTTGTTCAATGGATTATGGAATGTGTTACCACTCCAACATATTCCGTTGCTTTGAATGAGATCCACTTTCCC
Organism: Olea europaea var. sylvestris; assembly: GCF_002742605.1. Taxonomy (NCBI): domain Eukaryota; kingdom Viridiplantae; phylum Streptophyta; class Magnoliopsida; order Lamiales; family Oleaceae; genus Olea; species Olea europaea. The sequence continues at coordinate 19,543,602 of NC_036252.1, read as the reverse complement.
CTTTCTTGTTCGTGCTTTGTTTTGAATATTTCTCTAGAATGATCAAGGGTGCTACAAATGATAGTGAATTAAATTATCACCGAAAATGTGGTCCCCTTAAGATAACCCATTTGGCTTTTGCGGATGACTTGATGCTCTTTGTAAGGGGAGATACTATGTCATTGGAAATTCTCATGAATTGCCTTGAAAAGTTTGGTTTATTGTCGAGTTTGAAGATCAACACTTTGAAATCCAGCTTATACACAGCTAGGATTTATGGTTATGAGCTTGAAAGAATAATGGAAATCTCTAATTTTCTGAAGGGAACTATGCCTTTTCGTTACTTAGGTATTCCTCTTGCCTCGGAGAAGCTCAACGTGAGCTCTTATGCTCCATTCCATGAAAAAATTGTGGCTTATATTGGAGCTTGGAATTGCTCATCCTTATCTTACGTCGACAAAGTAGAACTCATTAGGGCGGTGCTTTAAGGAGTCGAATGTTTTTGGCTTTCTATCTTCCCCTTCCTTGCTACAATTATTTCAAGGATTGTTAGCCTTTGTCGAAAATTTCTTTGGGGATCAAAGAAGCCTTTGGTTGCATGGAAAGATCTTTGCCTTCCAAAAGATGAAGGGTGCCTCGGATTAAAGGATTTAAAGACTTGGAATTTAGCATTACTTGCTAAATCTTAATGAGACTTGCACTTGGGAGGTTCGTCCTATAAAATGTCATTCTCCACTCTTCAAGAAACTGTTGGAAATTAGAGACATTTTGCATGAAAAAGCTGCTGCCCAACAGATTTTAACAAATGGACAGCTTGTGGCGTCGGGTCATATGGATGGTGGCATTATCCTATCTTAGCAGGCTGGTTTGGCATGGAATATCCTTGTTGGGCATATGCACAGAACATATCCCAAATTGGGCAGATTTCGGACAAGCTTAGAGGCGGGCAGACTGTTCAATTTGGTAGGCAGTTTCGGGTCTTTTTGGAGCAATTTCTGGGCTGTTCGACTGAGGATAAATTCAGCACAAAAAGTAGCCTATAATTTCTTTATGCCTAAGGATACATTCAAGACTTGGGGAGCCAAAGTTTGGAAACCGTGCATCACTCCGAAGCATTCATTTTTGCTTTGGTTAGGGGTTCAATCTAAACTCCTAACTAACGAAAAATTAGAATTCTTGGATATTGATCGTAATTGTGTATTTTGTGGGCATTTAGCGAAAAGTTGCGACCATCTTTTCTTTAAATGTTCCTTCACATCCACATTATGGGGGAATATTAGGCGATGGCTCGGTATTAAGAAATCTATGACTACCCTTGCTAGTGGTTGAAAAAGGAGGCACATGGAACGTTATGGCTAAGCAAGGCAAAGAGGATTGCTCTTGCTAGCATTGTTTATTACATTTGGTTAACACGGAATAGAAAGATTTTTGAAGATCTTTCGGCTAACTTAGATTGCATTGTGAGATGGATCAAGACATTTGTATACAAAGTTATATTCACTTCGTATCCGAATTTCTTGATCCATTTCAAGTCTTTAGCATTGAGTTATTAACTTTTTATGCACTTCACTTGTTTTGTATTTCCCGGGTATGCCCGGAGTAATTGTATGTGTTAATGGTCTTTTGATTGCCCGAGAATGCCCGGTGTACTTGTACATAAAATATTTTTTATCATTGATATTTACATTTACCGATCAAAAAAGATATGAACCAAAAGAACACCAAGAAACGTACTGCACAAGGAGAAGAACAATGAACCCAGAAATCCAACTGCCACGAAAATAATGTATACTACCTTGGCGAGAGGAAAGAGCCCATGTCTAGGAGAAACTGAAACCAAAGAAAACCAGCAACACCCAAACAAGTAGAGGAACAAACTCCAGCAGAAATAAGCTGGAAGAAAACCACAATCTGAAAACCGTTTCCAACTAAGCAAGACCAAGAGTGGGAGTAGAAGCACCAATTGAGCAAGAACACCACAACCTACCTTAGTAAATCAGAATTAGTGGAGGAACTGATCACGAGACCTGAAACCCAAAGTTGCAAAAATAAACTAGCAGCTATGTCCAAAGTTGGAACCGTGAAGAAGATGACCAAGACCGGAAAACATTTCACCAAAACTCAAATATGAGCAAACCAAACTGAAAAGGAAAATGCTAAATTCGATTTTCACTAAGATGAAGTAAAAATCAAACATAAAACAAAGAAAAAACTCTGTCCAAGAAATCAAGGCATTCAAGTGTGACTTTCTCACACTAGAATTGAGAGCATCTCTCTCTAACCAAGATGCATGACGAAATTTTTAATTTCTCATTTCTTCTTTTTTCTTTCACTTGCATCTCTTTCTCCCTTGTTTTTAGGCACTTCGTTCTTTACCACCTAACTTTGGGTGAGTTTCTTATTTCCCACACACTATTATGATATCTATTGATGTGCTTAGAGAGTTGTTGACTGGGACATGCTGAGAGTGTATAGCAACCTCATTGAAGCCCAGGAAAAATGCAAGTACAAATCGTTTTCTCTCATGGAAAATATCTAATTGCTCTAATTGTTGATGTGGTTCTTTAATCTCTATGGTTCCTACAATGATATTATGCTCGTCTCATAATTGTTATTTGTCCTTATTTGCATTAAACAATGTTGTTTCCCAACGATGCCCCTTGTAACTGAGGTCATTGGGTATGGCAGCTCTTGCCAGAGTTTTGCCATTGCAACCTTATGTGCAACTTATTGGATTAGAGTGGGATTGTGACCTTCGTTTCTGTTATTTGTGAAAGATGAAATTATTAAGTACCCGTGATACTGTTTCTGACTCTTAATGCAGTTTTCTGATTCAAGTGATAATAACGGGAGGTGTCCACCCCTTACTCAATTTCTTAGAAAGGAATTGTGGGGCAGAGGCCCTTGTCTCACTCTTTGAGCTGTTGTCGGATACAGCTCTCCTCACGCTTTTGGGGCTCAAGGAGAGCTTCATGCTCCACAGCTCAGAGTGAGTGGCTCAAATCAAATTTTGTTCGAGTCTACACTTTCGTTGAAATGGAGATGTTTAGATTAGCAAGTTCTATGGTGCATATGAGGATGCTGAAGAATTTGCATAATATTTCAGAAAATAGTTTAATGAAAATTTAGAGGTTGTTCTCTTCGTGTTTCAGTTTTGTAGTTTTAAGTTTTGAATTTATTTTGGGTTTTGTGTTTTGAGTTCATGTTTTGAAATTATTGAAAATATTTTCTTTTTGTCATTCTGCAAAATTGTTTCTCAAATCATAAAAATGGAAAACGCATTTACTTTGAAATTTTAAGAATATTTTTTTATTATATTTTATTGAAAAAACCAACACAAGACCACTACAAAGCCGCCACCATTAGATTCAATCCACTGCCAACCAAAATCAACATAACCCCATCGTCGCCACCAGTCACCATTGCCAACCAAAATCAACACAACCATCACTGCCATCGTCGAAAATCATCATCGTTGATCGTCACCACCACCATCACCATCAACCATTGTCAAAAGGATCATCGGCACCATCACCATGAACCATCAACAAAAATCAACTATTGCCACCGTCAAAATTAACTAGAACCACCATCACCACAACCACCATGAATCATCAACCATTGACACAACCACTGCCACCACCATCGCCATCAATCACTGCCAAAATCAACACCATGTGATGGTTGGAGTAGAGAGGGGAGAAACACAGAAAATAAAGAAGGAAGAAGAACCACAGAGAGAAGAAAGGAAAAGAAGATTGGGACACAGGATGAAAGAAGATCGGTAGCAACCATGATTTAATTCCTCAATTCAACCACCATGAACAATCAATTCATCAATTCAACCACCATAATAATACAAGCCCAATCCACGACACATTGTCGCCACCACCACCATGAATCATCAATCGCTACCAAAATCAACACCATCCACTACACAACATCACCATATTCAACCGCTCATCAAACATACCACAAGAAACCATCAAACATACCAGAACCAAATAAACCAAAATCACCACCATCAAACATGCCACCATAAACAAACAACTACCATGTGCCCGCCACCACCACCATCAACACCTGTCATCGCCAGATAGAAAAAAACCCAAAATCACAGATCGAAAAGAGGGTGAACTGCAACTTTGTGTTGCTTCGAACTTCGCCTCCCCCAAACCACAGTCGGCGATGAAGAGACAGGAAATGTAGATGGGCCCAAACCACAACATCATCACCCAAACCACAGCCGGCTTGAAGGAAGGGAGATGGAAGAGAGACGGCTTGAATGAGTTTCTCTTTACTATTTTCCGCGTTTTCAACCATTGTTGGGTTTTCTAAAGAAAACACCCAAAACGTCATGCATTTTCTTTACAATTTTTTATTCTTTTGAAAATTCGTTTTTGAAAACAGAAAAGAAAACGAATTTTCACGATTTTGAAAAATTGAAAACAGAAAACAGCTTGAAAATAGCATAGAGAATAGGGCCTTACGACTTTCAGCACTAGTCTTGTAAATTTTAAAAGTTGTGGATTCCATGAGTAGATCAAATGAGTATTTAAATCTTAACAATACTATATGGTTTAGGTGCTAATTTAGAATAATTAGCATTATAGTTGTGTTAAAGAAACTGTCGTCTAAGTTACTTTCCGCTGGTTGTGATGCTCACTATGTTAGCAGATGAACTTTTGCATTTATGTTTAATTCTTGTAACTTTCCAGTGCAATGTTTGTATTTTCTGGTACAAATAATTTGTGTAATCGGTTAATGATATGTTGCACTGTAGTACAACTGTACAACACATAATTCCTTTATATATAACAGGGCTAATTTGGATTGCTGGGTCTTGTAGTGCAGCATCTTTTATTTTCAGCATGAGAAGTTGGGCAAGCTATGTAATGCCCCGACCCATAAAGATCGAAACGTTACTAGTTTAACTATTCTTTAATCACAAACTTAATAATTAAATATACTTTCAGCGAAAAACATAAGATTTAATTTAAGAATTTATTGAAGTATTATATATTTATATTTTTAACAATACAATTTAATACTAAAGGATACAATTATAAAAAAGTCTTTAGGATGATTTTCATGCATGTATATATTGTTGACGTGAATATTAAAGGTAGGAAATAGAAACAAATATTGTTGTTTTGCTTTATATCTCAATCGGCAATTGTCAAATAATTTGTTTGCATAGCTATCGATTTCGAAATTTCACAAAATTATTATATAAAATAGAAAACTTCTTATGATAAGATGTATCAAAAAATTGACTTCCGTCGACAATATATGAGTCATTAAAATATTTTTTTACTTAAAATGACATGAAATTTTATAGACATCAAAACAATATGGTTTTAACTTTATTCAGTAGCTAACTCGTGAGACTATCAAATCCTATTGGTTTCATCCAAAAATTTCAAGTAACGATAGAGTTATGAATTTTTGAAATGAAGGCATAAGTTGGAAAACGACAACACTTATCCAGTGAAGTTTACTTTAAGTGACATTAAATTCTACCAATATCGGATTGACACGATTTTAAATTTATTTAGTAGCTAACCTATGAGGTTATCAAACGTCACTTGTCTTCTCTAAAAGTTTTGAGTAATGATTGAGTTATAATTTTTTTAAAGTCAATGCAGAAGCTGGAAGTTTTAAGAAACAACAACATTTAAATCGCTAAATTTTTTTTTTTAAACGGTGATTCGTAGGTTAATTTTTGTAACACATTCACTTTTTGAAAATAACTTATTCATAAAAAAAAATGTTCTTAGAACTCTACACATGAAGTTCATAGAAATTTATTTATTAAATAAAGAAAATGTCTCATAATCAAATTAAAACATGAAGTCACCAGCTTCTCCATAGCATGTTGTATCTTCATCTATCGTCATCCACGCCCAAGCAAATCAAATCAACTTGTAGGAAGTGAACTAACCCATAAGTTTGAAATTCAATTGATATCATATGTGCATTTTGTTCTCAAATTAAAAATTTCGAATTATAGATTCATGCCGTTGCACATAGATGGATTTTCGGCAAAATTCAATTTCTGTAGTATTATCATAACACGTAGAGTCTGAGAATGATCATTCAAACTATAGTAGTGTTGAAGTATCATACCCGAAAGTACTATTTCATTCAAACTTTTAACAAAAAATAATATTTTGAAAACAAAATAAATACTTGTACATTTACCTACCTTAATTTGAAGCTTTGAATTGGATGAAATTGGATGATGAATATTGTTTCCTGACGGCACCCGAAGTTTTAAGAAATCTTCTCTTATGTTTTTCTTTCTCTTTTTTTTTTTTTGAAATTATTTTCTTTTCTTGTTTCAAAGTGTGAACCTTCATTTATGTGTAAACTGTTACGCTCCTCACTAAACCACCTCGGTGCATCACACCTACTCCTCAACGAGGCACCACGTGTCCGACCGAAGCGATTTTGAAGTGATATGAGCCTCGCCCGAACCTCAACTTAACGTGCTGCAAAGCGCAAGCATCACTAAAGTAACTTGTCGAGGCATCCTCCTTACCGAAGTGCGAGGGGTGTCGAGGCACTATGCAATAAAGGCCTCTCCGCCGCCAATTTTAGATATGTATCTTTGTGTCAGGATTCTCGTTATCCTCATAAATTGATTGATGTGATATCTCAGCCTTATGTCAACTCACAACTCAAAAGAATTACGTACCCGTCCCCTCTAGGATGTGGCTGATTGACGTCTATGAGCAGACGACTCATACCATCAGATGCATAAACAACAACATTTAAATCGGTGAATTTTTTTTTAAACGGTGATTCGTAGGTTAATTTTTGTAACACATCCACTTTTGAAAATAACTTATTCATAAAAAAAAATGTTCTTAGAATAGTTCTACACATGAAGTTCATAAAAATTTATTTATTAAATAAAGAAAATTTCTCATAATCAAATTAAAACATTAAGTCACCAGCTTCTCCATAGCATGTTGTATCTTCATCTATCGTCATCCACGCCCAAGCAAATCAAATCAACTTGTAGGAAGTGAATTAACCCATGAGTTTGAAATTCAATAGATATCATAGGTGCATTTCGTTCTCAAATTAAAAATTTCGAATTATAGATTCATGCCGTTGCACATAGATGGATTTTCGGCAAAATCCAATTTCTGTAATATTATCATAACACGTAGAGTCGGAGAATGATCATTCAAACTATAGTAGTGTTAAAGTATCATACCCGAAAGTACTATTTCATTCAAACTTTTAACGAAAAATCATATTTTGAAAACAAAATAAATACTTGTACATCTACCTACCTTAATTTGAAGCTTTGAATTGGATGAAATTGAACGATGAATATTGTTTCCTGACGACACCCGAAGTTTTAAGAAATCTTCTCTTATGTTTTTCTTTCTTTTTTTTTTTTTTGAAATTATTTTCTTTTCTTGTTTCAAAATGTGAACCTTCATATATGTGTAAACTGTTACGCTCCCCACTAAACCACCTCGGTGCATCACACCTACTCCTCAATGAGGCATCACGTGTCCGACCGAAGCGATTTTGAAGTGATATGAGCCTCGCCCGAACCTCAACTTAACTTGCTGCAAGGCACAAGCATCACTAAAGTAATTTGTTGAGGCATCCTCCTTACTTAAGTGTGAGGGGTATCGAGGCACTATGCAATAAAGGCCTCTCTGATGCCAATTTTAGATATGTATCTTTGTGTTAGGATCCTCATTATCTTCATAAATTGATTGATGTGACATCTCAGCCTTATGTCAACTCACAACTCAAAAGAGTTACGTACCCGCCCCCTCTAGGATGTGGCTGATTGACGTCTACGAGCAGACGTCTCATACCATCAGATGCATACATGTGTTCCACATCCAAAAGTGCCCCTCACTTATAAATATCAAAGGTGTGGCAAGAGAAAAAGGATAATGAACCAATCTATTTAATATACTAGGCACTCCACACTCAAGTAAAATATATTCTTTTCCCCATTCTCTTGCACAATTTCGGCACTATTCTGATCACCGTCCACTGACTTGACCGTTAGAGTGTATGCTGCCGTCACTACTCCCGCTGGTTTTGACCGTGTACGTCTGACCTTTTGTTATTGTGCGTAGGAAGGAAAACGTGGAGTGACTCTCAATTGGCCACGTGGAAGATCCAATTCGCGGGTCAACATAAACTATAAAACTATAAATAGTAGAAGGAAATATGAATTATTTGAGAAATGAAACGTTAGTCCTTGTGAAGAAATGTTTGCATATTATTCACAATTGATTAGGATTAAAGGAATTGTTTAATAAGGAGAATGGAGGGTAAAGCATGTATAGGAGCCGTTAGTCTCATCTCCAATTAAGGTGAATTGAAGGTGGCCCTTTTTATGTTTTAATTCGTGCATTTCATTTGAAGTTAAATGCCATAATTGTGCGTACAACGCAAAATATAACCTACCAATTAATGCCTTGACTATTCAACAAAATTGTGAAAAGTGTGAGTGAATATTCAATCAAATTATGAAGTTTCAACCTTATTTTATATATATGTCAGGTCGCTTTTTCTTTCTTTCTTTCTTTTCTTTTCCTTTTTTTTTTATGGGAAAGATAAAATGAATTGTCATTAAATAAATTTTATACTTGCCCCTATAATTTATTTAACTAATAAAACAAGAAAAACCACTCTACAATTTCTCAAATAAAACTTTAAATCCTCTTTTACCTATAAATTGGTCCTTTACAAAATAATGCGCATGAAAATCAAATCTTAGAAATATTTACTATACATAAACTTTCACCATCTAGTCTAATCCTTGGAAAAACATTAAATTCCATTCATCTTCATGCCAAACAAAATAATAATAATAATAATTTAAAACACATTGGACTAGTATTGGGCTTTCATTTCTTATGTGGGCTGAGCATAAGGTTCGTCCATGGGCTAGGTTCATGATGTTAGATCATCACCTAAAAATATGAGCCTAATTTTATTTTATTTTTCAGTCCTTTACAAGCTATCTTTACAAATTTTATTTTATATATACTTGTACATTTTATTTTTCAGTCCTTTACAAGACTGACACAAGGCGTGTGACTTAATTTTAAGAACTTAGTTTTATTCTTGAAATAGAAGGGAAATTAATGTAATTTAGAGTAGAAGATGCTTACAATTTCCTGTTCATTGTTAGTTATTTTATACATTTTATTAGATTGTAGTTTTTTTTTTAATTTTAAACTTTAATATATTAAATTCTCAAAAAAAGATTAGTTAAAATAGTAATCAATTTTTTTAAATTTTTATTCAAATTAGTGACGGAAGTAGCGATGGCATTTCATTGCTAATTATCAACGTACTTTAATTCGTAGGTAATTTGCAACGAAAAAAATGTAGCTAATACCATTGCTAATTAGCTATGAATATATTAATTGATAAACACTGACAAAATGTTCAGTTGCTAACTTACCGAAGGATAGAGAATTTTGTCGGTAAATTATCGGCGAGAGTTTTACTGGCGATTTTATCGATGGAGACCTTACGTATTTGAAGCTCGTTAGCAACGAAAATTAGGGCTTTAGTGACAGAAAATTCTGTCTCTGAAGCAACTATTTTTAGTAGTGTTTAGTGTAAACTTGATAGGGCCGTGGTGAATGAAGTTTGGATGCAAGCAAGTTCTAATAGCAATGCTAATTTTCTTCCCTTGGGTTTCCTTTTCAATTACTCGCCTTCCATTGTGTCACTTTTTGGGAAGTTGGTAAAGTAGGTGTTGCATTCCATTCAGGAAGACATTTACCGGCTTTAAACCTCTTTCTTACAATAGACATTGCACTTCGACTAGAGGAAGGAGGTTGGCCTATACATAGTACTTTGATGACTTGATACTTTACCTCGGCTAGGTAGCATGGCACTTCGCCGTAGTGATATTTCACCTCGGCCAAATAGGAGATGATATAGAGTGTGGTGTTGTTCAATGCATCTAGCTACTTGACATGTGTGGTAATCTAAAGCCTCAGTAGGCGAGGCATAAAAATAATCTTACAAATCTATGTATGGATATTCATATTATGTATGAACTTTCAATGTAAGTTTAAAGGTGAAAAGTAGTTTCCTTGTCGAAGTGTGGTGTGATAGAACAAATAGCTGTCAACCATGTCCAGGCATGTATATTCATATAATGCGCGGAGTTTAGACTTGTGAAAGTAGATCGAAATACCTTAAGTTGTAGACAATATAAATGCGAGGTCCTTGATTCGGGATGAAGTTTTGAAAGGTGGAAACTTTGAAAAAAGCTGATGTTACAGAGGTGAAGTCATACAAAAAATTTGAACGTTGAAGTGAACAAACGTCAAAATTGATAAGACATTTTAGGGTCCTGTGCCAACGATTTGAAAGCACTCCCATATTTCCAAGAAAACCAACTAGTGAGGAGTTTGCTCCAAAAGGACCGTGCTGTGTGCACAGCTCGGAACACACTACAGGACCTAAATTATCAACGGACTCTCCAAGCACGTTGAAAATTCTTCCCAGAGAAAAAGGTTTTTCATAATTTCATTTTTTTTATCATACAAAATCATAATCGACAACAAGAAGCTTTCATGGGATCAAACCACAAATAAAAAAAGGCACGGGACCCCTGCACAGTGAGGGGCTATAACTTGGACAGTCCGACTACAAGTGTTTCAACCCGCTCTAAAAATGCACGTTGTAGGTGATAAAGGCTTAATCATGGCAAACGACTATGCAGGTTTTAGGTGACACGTCTCTATCACATTTGTAGAACACTGCTCCATCTAAACCATCAAACGTCTCTGATGTTTGAATTGAATGCTAAGGATGAACTATAGCGATCGAAAAAAAAATCTTGTGTCGTTTTAAAATAAAATTTTCTTGTAGAACTCAAAAATAATTTAAGTTATATTATCGCGTCCCTACGACCCTTCATAAGAGTTCAAATTATAGGTCTGATCAGGATAGTAAAGTTTTGCACAATTATTTTATAATTTTTGTATGCTATAGTATTTCTCTTAAACGACAATTTTTTTTTTTTTTTGGTTATGTTATTTGTGACGTCACACTTACCTATCAAAAAAATAATTTGTGATGACTCACTTTATATTAATTGTTGCTTATATGTTAAGGGTATGTTCGGTAGTAATTATAAGAATTGACGTTTTGACCATTAGAGAGAAAAGTAAGTCTTGCCTGTGAGTGAAGAAGTAAAAAATGACGACTGAAATAGTAAAATAACGATTAAAAAATTGATTTGTGGGATGCAAAATTGTTACCAAACTAGAGCTAAGTGCTTAATTTTTCTTTTAAAAAAAATAGATAAATCGATTATATTGTACCAAATAATCCCAATTTCATTCCATTACATCTTTCTCACTCACGGTTTTCCACCACTAATGCATCTCCTATTATTTTTTTTTATATTTCATTATCCTTCTGATATGATCCAATGAAGGGTAGAAATTTTCAATAATTTGGCTCTTGTTTACAAGAGATCGAGACCAATATTTGAGATAAGTTGGGTGCCGATTGGACTTCATAAAGCTGGCCAATTGGTTGATCAAGCCGTGAAGTTCAAAATATGGGAATTAACCTACCAAGTAACAAGCTCCTTGATTGGCGGGAAGAGACTAAGTGCAAGTTTAGGTTTGATCAAAGCCAATGAAATCATACAATCACTTCTCCAAGGTTATGGAACTCAAAATGTCGAAGTTAATTAGCCAAATAACAACTTTTAAATGTTGGTCATGAAGGCAAAATCATGATTGGTATGTTGAATTCAAAGTTTTGGAAGATATATAGAAAAACGAGCAACGTGAATTAAAACGAGCATAACTTTCAGTTTGGGTGTTGGATTTTCGTCCATGAGTACAATTCGAAATCATCACGAAATTCTGTACAAGAAGGAAGAGGTTTCAAGTTTAATGCTATGCGACCGCATAGCATAAAAAGCCATGCGACTGCATACAACTTGCAGAACAAAAATTGAGGCTGATTATTTATTCTATGTGTCTGCGTTGATTTATACTATGCGACCGCATAGTACAACTTTTGGACACGATTTTTCAAATTTCTTGAAATTGTTTTCTTAAATTACAACTCTTGTCTTTTTGGTAATTTTCTTAATCTTAGGAGATTAAATCATGGTTTTTACTATATTCCTAGGTTAGTATAAATAGGGATTTTATTTCATATTGCAAAACAAGACTTTTTCCTATGAATTGAAATATTGAATTTTCTCTCGAAGCTTCACTTCAAAAATTTGTTCTTCAATGGACAATCCGAACTTATCAAGAAAGTAATTTGGTGTTCAAAATTACCGAGTGCGATTTCAAAACTTTGTGATCAAGTGGTCATTTGTTTAATATACTTTCGATTGATTGGTTCAACATTTGGGAGTTAAATCCAAAACATTGGTTTATTTGGCGTTCTTAGGATTTGGGACAATCTCCTGTGGGTTACGTAATGTTCGTTGCTACGTGGGTTCACATCACCTTCAATCTGGCTTTTCATTTTCTCGACTAGACCTGCCATTTGAACCACTCACTAATGCTATAACCGTCCAAATCAATTATGTTAATGTTGCCATTTATTTGGAAAAATTGTTGCCATTTATTTGGAAAAAAACTACACGTTTGTAACTCTCATTTCAAATGAAAAATGTAACCTAAAAATCCATTTATACACATAGTTCTGAAGATTTTTTTCTCTCTAACTAAGGAGAAAAATGGTGATTTAATGGAGAAACTGCTAGATCCGTCGGATTTCCCAACTATTAGTGGAGGCAGTCTGCCACAAACACTACCCAACAACCTAGCAACAAACTCAGATAAAAAAATTGATGAAATCGACACGTTTTCCAATGAGGCCAAAACTTCACTTACTGCTTTGTATCAGGTCATGGGACCATCACTAATGAATCCAGAAGGGTCGAAAACCCTTGGGATGGTATCAATTTTGTCGGCATGGCAGGAATTGAAAGATTGGAGCCCGAGGAGCTAGAATTTGAAAATTCAATTCATCCGTCTCTGTTGCCCAAGAATATACATACACATGACCAATCAATTACCCATGAAAATCTGCAACTTCGGTCCAAAAATCAGTGGACTCCCCGAAAATCGAGGAATTATCGAATGCCTAGTCCGGCGAAAAAATAGCAATTTCAACTGACAGTGCTCATCTCAGAAAATGAAACACACCGCATTGATCAAGATAATATTTCGCACAATCTTGTAAAATTTCATGATTTTCTGAGCAGGTCTAATTTTTGTCGGAATCCTACGCCTGCAGTGGTCCGCCGGCAGCCCTCTAGTGGCCTTCGGACAACTTTTTTTGGAATATTCATTCAGTTAATCTGAGTTGATTTTTGTCATCGTTTTCCCCACATGAGGCACAGACAGCACTAAATCAGGGTCGAATGACCTATGCCACTACAGTTTCTAGTCGTCCGGGGTTGACTTGGGTTGAGAGGAATTCACGAAAATCATTTGAATCAATTTTATAGGCTACAGATGACTATGCTGTGTTCCCTACCAAGGAACCTATAGACTCCAAAATATGTTGACAACAAATACCGGATCCACCTGCGCACACACAAGCATAGTCCAACATGTTAAGACACGTGGACGGTCTGAAACGGGCAGATTAAGGGCATGGGAAGGTCTCAAAGGTGAGGGACTATAATGTTCAGAATTTGGCAAGACATTTGTATAACGATTGTAAAATAATTATCAATCGCGGTTGTTGAATATGAATGTGTACTCGTATATACTGCAAGAATAGTAAAATTTGTTGTGTATGTTCTTGTATTGGATCTTGCATTAGTCTTTACATGGGAGAGTATTTATAGTAATACAAGTTGAGTCGTGGCTCTCGGTTGGATGTAGAAGTGGCCTATTCTTGTTAGTTTACATGTCACATTCTAGGCATCACGTTTGACTACCTAACTTGCTATACATTTATTAATTGGCAAAGCTATTGCTATGCATGACAAGACAAGACACTTGCACTCTATGATGGGTATCTCATCAATTAGTCAAAGAAGATTCTTGTGTAAGATCGGATCTCTGGGGAAGAGTGATCCCAAAGGTGTTCTAGAGTTCGACTTCGACATTTGGGCATCGACATGGACCACCTTGACCAGTGCACTTCGGCTTTCCAGTAGTTGAGCCACTTCACAGGGTGTTTCTAGATGTTGTGTTCCTTGTTGGCTTTAGGGCCTCAACCACCATGTCACTTGGTTCGCATGGGTGGCCCATTGGCCCAAGTGGGTCGACCAAGTGTGTCAACAAATAACAATACTTCTCCAAGTCCAAGTATAATTATTTATATAATGCGTGGACTTTAATATTGAAGTAAAGTCCCTCGTTTTCATTAGGTAAGAGTTGGAAGAATATTTTGAACCCCGAATAGAACCCTTTACTCATTTGGATGAGCCAGCAATTGAGTTAACCAACTCGAAGGAGGTTCTTTAGGCCGATCCCTATAAGCACACACTTATAGGAAAATTTCCCCACCAAAAGCCAACCATGAAGAAAGTACATAAGAATTTTTCTATGTTTGCTTTTCGTGGTTTCTTTGAGGTGGGATTGATTGAAAATACATATATACTGATCCACTTTACACATGGGGAGGGCTACAACAGACCCTTTCTTAAGCCACTTTGATACATTGATAGATGTCCTATAAGGGTACTTAAGTAGACGTGATTTCAGACCAGAGCAGGAGACTCTGATTGTTCACATTTAGGTTTCATTTCCTTTGCTTCCGGTACATTTGTGTGCCAAGGGGTTCCTTTTTGCTTTATCTAGAGCAATAGGAATGCCCTTGAGGATCGATGAGGCTACCTCAGATCTGAAACAACCTAGTGAGGCTAGGTTGTGTATAGAGGTAAATTTGGGGCTTAAGTTACCTGATAGAGTATGGATTGAGCGCGGTGGTAACCGCGGCTTTCGGCAAGCAGTCATATATGAGAAGCAACAGATATTTTATTTTTCTTGTAAACACTTTGGCCACCCGTTTGATCAGTGTACTCGGAGGGTACCACTAGCACCACCACACCTCCTCTAGCTGTTGTGACTCCACCAGTTCAGTCCCATCCTCCTACTAAGACTAGCACTAATAGGGCTGCCAAGGGCAAAGGCAAAGTTACTTTCGTTCAGCCAGTGCCTCCTATGCTTCACACTACCCCTGCTACAGTTGTGGTAGAATTAGATATCGAACCAGAATTTTTTGGATATCTAGTAAATGGAATCGTCAAGTCCAAATATAATTATGAAACCATTCAGGTTCGATTCCGTTTGGTTTGGTCTGGTTCGATTTCGTTCGGTTCCGTACCATAATTAAATTTTTTAACATTTATAACGACACTATATAAATACAACTAATGACACATTCAATCGTAGTTTTTAAAAAATTAACGTAGTTCAATTTAATAACATATAAATAACTAGTGGTACAACAAGATTAATTTACCAATGCATACAAATACCAAAAAGTAGATACTAATACTAAAACTTCAATGATCCATTCAATGATTCTTTTACTTTAAACCTTTAAGTTTGCATGAAAAATGAAATATAAATTAGAAGTTATAGCGATAAAATATTTTAAAGTATTGCTAATACTTACCAACTATTTGAATTAGCTATCAATTGCTTGACATGTCATACTCACTACTAAGAAACTCTACAAGAAAATTTTGAAAATACATAATTAACAAACATAAATAAACAAAAAAATTAGAACATTAATCACTTAATTAGTTAATTTGCTAATTTATTTGGAAAAAATTAAAATAATTTGATTTATCCACTATAAAAAATTAAAAAATTTAAAGAGATTCAATTCTTATTCAGTTCTTGGTCTAGAACCGAGAACTGAAACCTAACATATCGATTCTCGATTCAGATACATGTTCGGGTATATAACTTAAGAAATATCACACAGTTTGGTTCAGTTCGGTTTAGACATTTTGGTCAACCTACATTCTACCCTGAATCCCACCACAAGTACTAACTACATGGGTAACACTAGTTGTTCTTCCAGTCGCAGAGTCTACACCAGAGATCCCTCCTGTCGTCCATGAGAGCACCCTAGGGATTCCTATTCAGACTCAGACAGTTGCTCCCTTAGTGGTTGAGGATACGATAGAGATAGCTACTATTAATCAGCCACTTGCCGAGCCTACTCCAAAGGCTCCTATTGAGATCGATTCCCAGGTCTCTCATTCGCCACAGATGTCAGGTACCGACGGTACATTGAGCAACCTGAAGCCTAAGCCTCAAGCGAAACAGATGTTGATCAACCACTTCAAGAAGACCCATGGCATCAAGATGGGAGCTGCCATGAGGGATACCATTGACGACCTAGTTGGCAAGCTCGTCAACAACAAATCATCACCTAGCCCTACCATCATGCCTAGACAGGATCAAGTGGATGCTCAAATTCAGAGTGATATGGATGGTGTGGGTCTCAGGGATTGCGACAAGACTATTAAGGTAGTCACACCTTCAATTAGTGTGTCACTATCACATGTGAATAGCACCATCAGATCAGATGCATTTGCTTTTTGCCCAACATTCAGTATGCCATTGTTCGGATAGCAATTTTAACCTAGACGGTTTCCTTCTCTCATGAGGGACCCCTCTCCAATAAGGAGCTCGATTGATCCGAAAATGTTTCACACCAGACGCATGACCCGATCAATGTCTATCTACTACCACCCGAAGATTTATTCTCTGGAATACTGTTGTAAAATTTTGTTTCGCAAGTGTACGACCCGTAACAAAAAATAGTGGACCTAAGAGTCCGAGTTGTCGATCCCACAAGGACTATTTTCTAGCACTTAATTCAATTTTTCTTTAACTACTATTTGACTAAAACAAATTAAAGGTTGTAAAGTCTGGGTTTTAATCTAAATTCTAGAAAATAAATGAATGTTCACACGATTGGTTGGAGAGTTAAATAATGAATGGATGTTAGGGTAGAATAACTTCACCAATTAATCACCTTTACATCTCAAATTAAAACTTAATTCTAATGTAGTGCTCGGTCGAATTCTCCTATTGTATTCAATTTACCCCTCTCGAGTTCTCATTGAGCCTATTCAACTAATTAAATTTCATATCTCTATGCAAATTCAACTTAGTTAAACGAGTTTTATGTCTTAGGAATTCAATTATGACCATAATAAATGGTATATGTATCTCTACTCGTTATACCAATGTACTGGATTTTAATACATGGTCTAAATCCTAAACTCATATCTCTATTTGTAAAGAATTCACAAAAATCATCAAATTATTGATTGGATAATTTAATGCATTCAACTCATAGCAAAATCAACACATGGAAGAATTAAAAACTGAAAGTCTTAATAAAAAAATGTAAAAGATCCCAATTAGTTACATTATTCCCC
This sequence comes from Olea europaea var. sylvestris, assembly GCF_002742605.1. NCBI lineage: Eukaryota > Viridiplantae > Streptophyta > Magnoliopsida > Lamiales > Oleaceae > Olea > Olea europaea. Next base: position 19,526,201 of record NC_036252.1, on the reverse strand, counting down.
CTAACAATGAATTTAGCTACTCATAATACAAGAAGAAAAGTAGGAATTTGTCTTAGAATATATCACCAAGTTTGTAATAAAGATGTAGAAGAAAAAATAGAATTCTTGTACCAAGATCTCCTTCCTCTTCCAATGAATGCTTCTAATTTTCAATTCTTGGTGTTAATCTTCTTGAATTTCTCTTTTGAATCTCTCTTCTTGTTGTCTTCTCTCCAATATGTCAAGAACCCTTCAAAAGTATGAGGAAGGTGTATTTATAGGTGCCCCCCCGGTTTTATATGGAAGTAGGGTTTTTATGGATTTAAAAACGGCCAAAAAATGCGCCCTAGGTTGTCAATCGCAGCGCCTGGGCGCTGCCTCTCGAGTCGAAATTTTATCTTTTTTCAGTTTCGTAGCTCCTAGGCGCTATGAGTGCAGCGCCTAAGCGCCGTCTTTCTGCCTCAATTCCGTGGTTTTGGCCTCTTCATTCACTTTAATACTTCTTTTCACATCGCTTCTCCTAATCTTCAAAACAATACTAACAAATACATCAAAAACGTTCTATACTCACATGATCTAACATTTAATCAAGCTAAAATTGTGTGAAAATCATGAGTGAAACAAACTCATCAAATACCCCCAAACTTAACCATTTGTTAGTCCTCGAGCAAATAAACAATCCAAATAGTAAAATCATCCAAGGACGATACCCACACAACTAGTCAGTTAGACAGCTTGTCTTTTTGGCTCAGCATTGATAACATTATATTATATTTATGAATGGTGTTAAAATCACAATGCAAGAGCCAAACTTCCACTCATACAACGCGAAGCGGGTGTGTGTGTGTGTGGAGGGTCAAGCGTAGCACCGTACGTTCACAAGTAGGTTCACTTCCCTCCCTCAATGGTCAATTATTTCCTTTCTTCACTCATAATATTCACGCACCCCCAAACTTGGTTCTTTTATTCTCTTACCATGGTGAAAATTCTAAAGTTCAGTTTTGCTTAAGATTTCCTCACACTACTCTAATTTGGGTTAGTTCAACCGGTAACGTTAACAATTCATTCATGTAGTGATTTTCCCAATTTATGAGTGTTTCAACAGTCTAATTTATACTTAGTGATTCAAACCCACTAGTTATCTAAGCCCCCAAGATCAGTTTCTTTTTTTCTTTTCTTTTCTTTTTCTTGGTTTTTGTTTTTTTTTATTTAATTTTTTTACCTTACCTTTTTTCCACTTTTTGACCCCTGTAGCGAGTGTTAGGTCGGTAACTCCTCGGTTTTTTTGTATACCAAAGGGTACCAGGTTTCACGAGACCATTACGGACTTAATAACTTGAGTAAAAAAGGTGTAGGTGTGACACTCAACTGAATATGTGCAATGCTTCTTCTCTAATAAAAAGAAGCGAAATTTATAGGGGCTAGATTTCTAGCATTCGGTCATCACCAAGCTTATACCAAAAAATTAAGTACACTCCACACAATCTTTTTCACATGCACGGAATCACCACAATCTTAAATCATTTCTTTCGCTGGTGAGAATGCCCCAAATTATAGGTATACGGTTAAGGGGTATTGACATTCACGGGTTACGGGATTACACACCTAAGTCATCTCTTTAGACTATATGCATGAGTCCTCATGTTCCTGTACGATGCTCAACTTAATACTCGTGCATAAATGTTATACCGCTTCATATGTATAAGTAGAAAATTCAATAAAAACATATGAATAATCCACAATTTATAGACTAATACATGCTCTCAAATATATTCATCATAGCTAACAAGACTATCTAACTCACACAAGCATGCTGAAGATGAAAATGCATATAATTTTTTTTATTTTTTTTAATTTTTATTTTATTTATTTATTTATTTATTTTTAACTAAACATATGAACACATAAAACAAGAAAATCACATGCAAGCATTCGAGAAACTCAACAATGTAAGCAAATTTATTTACCCCCCAACTTAACTGAAACATTGTCCTCAATGTGAAATAGAAACAAAATGGGGAGGGGACTTACCTGATGGACGATGTTAATCGTTGTCCTCGACATCATTGTCTTGGGTATTCGAAATTGGATTGGCAGTGTGATCAGGTAGGAGAGGCGGCAGAGGAAATGTTCGATTGGAGTAAATCGAAGCCAATACTGCATTGAACTCATGTTAATAATGAAATTGCTCGTACAATGTATTTTGCATCAAATTCATTTGCAATTGCATGTCATGAAGCTGAGTGGCAAGGTCAAAAGTGGGATCACTAGCTGGTTTCGATTGGCGTGAACGGGACGGTTGGTCGCTCCGAGGAGGGGGTGGAGCATTGGTGGATTCAGAGCGGCGTAAGAACTTACAAGTACGCGCTCGTGTGATAGCTGATTTGGGGTGCACAACCTCCTCAGTCGGGTATGTGACAACATCACCTGCTAAGCAAAGCTCATAAATCAACGATGGGTGCCCTAGACCACCTGTCGTCGATCCTCTCAAAGTGTGTAAGATGTTGTTGTGAATAACTTTACCAACATCAATTGATAGGCGGCATTGAATGGCATAATTGAGGGTAGCCCGTTCTTTTGCTACTTTACTTAAATTGCTACTAGGAATAAGTTTGCCAGAAATGAAGTGATGCCAAGCCTTACAATCCGAAGTCATACCAGAAGTAGGGAAGTTAATTACATCAGTCTCCGAATGTTTCCATGTAGTACCAGTTGTGGTCAAGACTCGAATGACCTCATCAGGATTAACACCCTCGTCACGAAGTCTAGAGTACTCGTCATTTTTAATATCTTGCAAATGATAAAACCTGTTGATGGAGGTTCTATCAAATGGTATCCATTTATCCCGCACAAACACTCAGAAATCTCGATGCTCCTTCGCATTGGCGTAGAACTCCCGAACAACCAAAATTAGCGCCGATCATGGTTGCTGAGCAAACAATTCCCAGTTTCACCGACCTATCTGCTCTGTCATAGAAATAATTGCCAAAACCACGTTCAAGGATACAGGTCATGTGTACCACCAAGCTATTATATCGTTCAGTGGCCTCGACACTAATGAATTTGCTCCTGTCAAATGAGCTAGAAGAGGAGGCTACGACTTTAGATCTCTTTTTAGGCGGCATTGGACCTGTGCAAGGGTAGAACAAGCAAACTATGAGCAAAATAGTAGTAAAGGAAAATAAGGCAAGGCTTAAAATCTAGCCATAAGAGGGAACTATGGTCGAACGTGCAATAGATGTATTCCAAACCCAATTTCAATTCACGATCATCTACATGGCAATTTCCACATAAGTCAATTAGCACAATAGCCAAAATAGCTCCTTTGTACCCAACTAAGTTCATCTAGGCAATCCATCAAACACTTTGAAGGCACCAAATTTCCACCAAAAATTGCCCATAATTTGGAAGTAATTCATGCCACATTATTTGCACCACACACAAATTTCTTGATACCACAACAAAGCAAGCCCTCCTCTTAACATAATTAGCAAAAATAGGCACATAAAAGCAACTATCATGTAAGAGAGAAAAAAAATAGGGAGCAAATACAATAGCCATACCTGGAATGGTGTTGTGGAAACTAATTGGAATGGAGGAATTCACACTTAGCGAGAATGAGATGTGGAAAACAACAAGGGGGATTGGAGGGGGGGGGGACGAGAATATGTGTAATTGAAAGAATTGTGATGTGGGTGAGGTGATAAAATAAATTCAACCAAAAACATAACTAAATAAGGAAAGAGAGGGGAAGAGTGTACCTTGAAAGGGTTGATAAGGAGATGAAAATGGGTAAACTTAAGGGGATTGGGGGAGAAGAAGAGAGGTAAGAGGGGTTGGGAAATTTCGTATTGTGAGGAGGGGAGGGGTTGAGGTTATAAGAAATAGAAAAGAAGTGAAAAAAAAAAAATTTGTGGGTGAGGGTTAAGTTCAGGCGCTGCGTTCGGGGTTGGGAAATTTCGTATTGTGAGGAGGGAGAGGGGTTGAGATTATAAGAAATAGAAAAGAAGTGAAAAAAATTAAAAAAAAAATTGTGGGGGAGGAAATGCAGCGCCTACCAAAACAACCAGGCGCTGCAAACTCAGCGCCTAGGCGCTGAGTTTCTGTCGTTTGGCAATTTTGCAGCGCCGAACTCAACGCCTAGGCGCTGAGTTTCTGCCTCTTTTTCTTCGTTTTTTTTTTAAATTCCTCCTCCTTATCACACTCATTCATTTTCATTGTAGAACTCAAACTCCGCTATATGTAACCTTTATGGATTCTCCTACAAAAAAAAACAAAAGAAAGTTCTACTACGATAGCATAGATTATCAAAAGAAAAACGAAATCAAAGCAAAAACCAATAATCAAATAAAGGGTAGAGCTTGGGTTGCCTCCCAAAAAGCACTTCTTTTAAGTCATTAGCTGGACGTAGTGCCACATTTATTCAGGAATAGCTATATCAAGACTCTCTTTAGCGGTGGGGAAATCTTTCGCATAATGCTTGATGCGTTAGCCATTTACTTTGAAATTTCCTTTAGTTGGATGGTGTAATTCAATTGTCCCGTAGAGAAACACCTGAGAGATCGTAAACGGACCGGACCATCGAGACTTCAATTTTTCTGGAAAAAGCTTAAGCCAGGAATTGTATAATAGCAATTGATCACCCACTCGAAAAATTCATTGCCTGATGTTCTTGTCATGCCGCTTTGTCCTTTCCGTATAGATGGATGCATTCTCATATGCCTCTCTTCTGAATTCCTCCAACTCATGTACCTGTAGTACTCTTGTTTCTCTAGCATTTTCTAGGTCCATGTTTAAATGCTTCAATGCCCAATATGCTCTGTGCTCAAATTTTACTGGTAGGTGGCATGCTTTCCCAATGACTAGACGATATGGGGACATCCCTATAGGTGTCTTGTAAGCTGTGCGATATGCCCATAAAGCATCGTCCAATTTTTTTGACCAATCCTTGCGAGATGCATTTACAATGACCTCCAAAATTCTTTTCAATTGTCTGTTTGATGTTTCCACCTGTCCATTTGTCTGAGGGTGATAAGGAGTGGCAATTCGATGTTGTATTCCGTACTTATGCAAAACTGCCTGGAACAACCGATTGTAGAAGTGCGTTCCACCATCACTTATAATGGCCCTAGGTGATCCATAGGGGTTAAATATGTGTTTCTTTATGAAGTCCACCACCACCCTTGCGTCATCTATAGGTAATGCTTTCGCTTCTACCCATTTTGAAACATAGTTCACTGCAACCAGGATGTACCGATTGTTGTAAGATGATGGAAACGGACCCATAAAATCAACCCCCTAGACATCAAATATTTCCACTTCCAAAATGTTGTTAAGTGGCATCTCGTGACGTGCTGATATGTTACCGGTTCTTTGACACTTATCGCATGACCTACAGAAACTGTGGCAGTCTTTGAACAATGTAGGCCAAAAGAAACCACATTGGAGCACCTTTGCTGCTGTTTTAGTAGGCTAAAGTGCCCTCCATAAGCCCAAGCATGTACTCGTGAAAGAATCAGTTTCATTTCATCCTCAGGCACACATCTCCTAATGATCTAGTCCGCCCCTCTCCTATATAAATTTGGATCATCCCAGTAATAGAATTTCGCTTCATGATTGAGCTTCTTCTTTTGTTGATAGGTGAGATCCGGATCCATATAGCCACTGGCTAAGTAATTAACAATGTCTGCATACCACGAAGCTTTTTCTACTTACAGTAACTGTTCATCTGGAAAGACCTCATTAATATTCATATCATCTGAATCCTGCTGTTGCTCTATCCTTGATAAGTGATCCGCTACCTGATTTTCTTTTCCTTTTTTATCACGAATCTCGGTGTCAAATTCTTGTAGTAACAGCACCCAGCAAATTAGCCTTAGTTTCACATCCTTCTTCTCAAACAAATACTTTAGAGCTACATGGTCTGTATAAACTATCAACTTGGACCCAATCAAATAAGAACGAAATTTGTCAAAAGCAAAAACAACTACAAGCAATTCCTTTTCAGTTGTTGCATAGTTGATTTGAGCATCATTCAATGTTTTGCTAGCATAGTAGATAACATGAAATACTTTTCCGTTGCATTGTCCAAGCACTATCCCCACTGCAAAGTCACTGGCATCACACATGAGCTCAAAAGGCAATTCCCAATCTGGAGCCACTATCACAGGTGTCGATGTCAATTTCTCTTTCAAAGTGTTGAAGGCTTTCAAACATTCATCAAAAAATTGAAATGGTATATCTTTCTCCAACAGGTTGTACAACGGCTTTGTAATTTTCACAAAGTCTTGAATGAATCTTCTATAAAATCCAGCATGTCCCAGAAAACTCCTGATCCCCTTTACTAAATTAGGTGGCTGCAATTTCTCGATCACCTGTATTTTGGCTTTGTCCACTTCAATCCCCTCTGCAGAAATTTGATGTTCCAGTACTATTCCTTCCTTTACCATGAAATGACATTTTTCCCAATTAAGCACAAGGTTCTTCTCTCACATCTTTGTAATACAAGAGCCAACCGCCCCAAGCAACCGTCAAATGAATCTCCAAACGTAGAAAAATCGTCCATAAAAACCTCAGTGTACTTTTCTACCATGTCACAAAAGATGGCCATCATGCATCGTTGAAAGGTTGTCGATGCATTGCATAAACCAAAAGGCATTCTTCTAAACGCAAACGTTCCATAAGGGCATGTGAAGGTTGTCTTCTCTTGGTCTTCTTGAGCAATTACTATCTGATTGTACCCTGAATATCCATCCAAAAAGTAAAAATGAGAATGTCCTGCTAACCTTTACAACATCTGATCAATGAATGGCAATGGAAATGGCCCTTTCTGGTTGCATTATTTAACTTTCTATAATCTATGCATACTCTCTACCCTGTCACTAACCGTGTTGGTATCAGCTCATTGTTCTCGTTCTTCTCCACCGTGATTCCACCCTTTTTAGGTGCAACATGTATAGGACTCACCCACGAACTATCAGATATGGGATAAATTGTTCATGCATCCAATAATTTCAGCACTTCTTTTTGCACGACTTCTTTCAAGGTTGGATTCAATCAGCGTTGTCCTTCCACTGATGCCCTTGACCTGTCCTCCATTAGAATCTAGTGTATGCAAAGAGTTGGACTGATCCCTCTTATGTCAGCGATTGTCCATCCAATTGCCATTTTGTGTTGCCTGAGTACCTCCAAAAATTTATTCTCCTCTTCCCTTGTCATCTCATTTACAATGATTACTGGCAGTGTTGAAGATTCTCCCAAATATGCATAACGAAGATGGGAAGGTAAAGGCTTAAGTTCAAGAGTGGGTGCCTTTTCCACTGATGGTACCGGGGGAGAAGGGTTGTCTCCTAGAGATTCATATTGCCAATGCCTTCTTCCTATGGGTTGCTCGGCTAAGTTGACAACGTATTCAACTTTTCCTGCATTTGTTGCTTCAAATTGCCTAAGCTCTGCCTCACAAAGATTTGTGTGATGCTCTATATCAAATGTATCCGCCACAAGCTCTTCAAGAACATCAACTTGGCAGCATGTGTCGTAAGTCAATGGATGTTTCATTGCCTTGAACATGTTGAATATGACTTGCTCATTGTCTACTCGAAGAATCATTTTTCAATCATACACATCAATCAATGCTCTTCCAGTAGCCAAGAACGGTCTTCCCAAGATCAGAGGAATATTTGAGTCCTCTTCCATGTCCAAAATAATGAAATCAGCCGGAAAAATAAATTTGTCAATTTTAACCAGCACATCTTCAATAATTCCCCTTGGTCGTTTGATCGATTTATCAGCCAGTTGCAAAGAGATTGTTGTAGGTTTTGCTTCTCCTAATCGAAGAGACCTGTAAACAGAAAGAGGCATCAAATTAAAACTGACACCTAAATCACATAAAGAATGTTCAAAGAAATTAGAATCAATTGTGCAAGGTATAGTGAAACTCCTTGGGTCTTTTAGTTTAGGACTTAGCTTTCTCAATACTATAGCATTGCACTCCTCGTTCAAGCATACTGTCTCATGTTCTTCTAGCTTCCTTTTGTTAGATAGGATCTCTTTCAAGAATTTTGCATAGCCGGGCATTTGGGCAATTGCATCTGCGAAAGGAATATTGATGTGCAGTTTCTTGAAAATCTCCACAAGCTTGGCAAACTGATTATCCAACTTCTTTCTTTGTAACCTTTGAGGGAAGGGAATTGGTGGCACATAAGCCTTCAGGGGGCTGGGTACTCTCACTGTAGGTGTTTCTTTCCTTTCGTTTTCCTTGTCAGTTGGTTGTTCAAACTCTACTTCTTTCCCGGCCTCTTCACCCATTATTTCCTTTTCTTGTCGCTCAAGTCTCTTCACATGTATTTCTGGAAGTTGCACCCAACTCCTGGTAGTAATAGCTTGCACTTGCTCTTTTGGATTGACCATTGTGTTGCCTGGCAATATTCCTTGTGGGCGTTCTACAAGCTGTTGAGCTATCTAACCAATTTGTGTTTCCAACTTCTTGATTGATGCTTGCTGATTCTGAAAGTTAGAATCAATCTGCTGAAACACCTTGTCAGTCTTCTACATGTACTGGTTGAACATCTCCCCCAAACTTGGTTTTTTCTCCTGTTGGGCATTATTTGAACTGTTCCCTTATTAATTATCCGACCATCAGAAGTTTAGGTGTTGTCTCCATCCTCGGTTGTACGTTTGAGCAAATGGATTAAAATTTCGAGACCCATTTTGAATGAAATTGACCTGCTCGTCGGGATAGCCTATAGATGTGCAGTTTTCTGTTAGATGATTAGCCCCGCAGTTCTCGTATGATGAACCAGCTGTCACTGCATGTGCTTCTTTCGTTTGTGATTTCACCAATAACTCCACTTGTTTTGTCAATGCCACTATTTGGGCATTGGTAGCTGCTGTGCTGTCTAGCTCATACATTCCTCCTGTCTTTGGTGGCGCCACTCTTTCCGATGAGAACATTGAATGTGTAGTGGCAATCAACTCAAACAGTTCCATGGTTTGCTGCACAGATTTTCCTATAATTGATCCTCCAGCTAAGGCATCGACTTGAGATTTTGACAGGTGTAAGTCCAGTGTAGAAGTACTGCACTTGATTACCTATAGTAATTTCATGGTTTGGGCATTTTCTCATCAACTCATTAAACCTATTTCATGCTTCGTTATAGCTTTCTCTCTCTTTCTGTTGAAAAGTTTTAATTTCTAATCTGATTTTAGCTACCCTCGCCACTGGGAAAAATTTATTACAGAACTTCCTGATTAGTTCTTCCCATGTAGTAATGCTAGCGTGAGGCTCAGCATCTAACCACTCTAATGCAGCATCTCTCAATGTAAATGGGAATAGTCGTAGTTTAATAGCATCTTTATTGACTCCCGGAGCATGAAAGTTTTGACAATTTCTGAGAAATCTAGAGATATGCGTGTTTGGATTCTCTTGAGGTAGCCCGTAGAATTGTAGGGTGTTGCTCATCAAATTAATCCAATTTGGCCTTATCTGAAAGTTATTCACCCCAAAATCTGGATACACAATGCTGGAGCGCATGGGTGCTACTATAGGTGTCAGGAACATTGATACTGACAAATTCCCTTCATTTATTTCCCTTCGTTCATGCTATTGTTCCGGTGGTGCCACCACTCTTGTGGCCATTTGCCCAATTGGCTGAATAGGGATATGAATTTGTTGATTGTCAGCCATTTGATGTTGCTGTTTTTGTTTGTGTTTCTTGTGTCTTCGTCTGAAGGTACGTTCTATCTACAAATCAAATGGTTCAAGATCGTCGCCTTGGGCATGGAGCATACAACGAACACAATTTTCTATAAATAAAAGAAAAATAAACAAATCAAATAACAGTCAAACTAAAAAAATAAATTAAGACTAAAAGAAATAGTTCCCAGCAACGGCGCCAAAAACTTGTTGTAAAATTTTGTTTCGCAAGTGTATGACCCGTAACAAGTAATAGTGGACCTAAAAGTCCGGATTGTCGATCTCACAAGGACTATTTTCTAGCACTTAATTCAATATTTCTTTAACTACTATTTGACTAAAACAAATTAAAGGTTGTAAAATCTGGGTTTTAATCTAAATTCTAGAAAATAAATGAATGTTCACACGATTGGTTGGAGAGTCAAATAATGAATGGATGTTAGGGTAGAATAATTTCACCAATTGATCACCTTTACATCTCAAATTAAAACTCAATTCTAATGTAGTGCTCGGTCGAATTCTCCTATTGTATTCAATTTAACCCTCTCGAGTTCTCATTGAGCCTATTCAACTAATTAAATTTCATATCTCTATGCAAATTCAACTTAGTTAACGAGTTTTATGTTCTAGGAATTCAATTATGACCGCAATAAATAGTATATGTATCTCTACTCATTATACCAATGTACTGGATTTTACTACATGGTCTAAATCCTAAACTCATATCTCTATTTGTAAAGAATTCACAAAAATCATCAAATTATTGATCGGATAATTTAATGCATTCAACTCATAGCAAAATCAACACATGAAAGAATTAAAAACTGAAAGTCTTAATAAGAAAATGTAAAAGATCTCAATTAGTTATATTATTCTCCCTCACAAAAATCATCAAATTATTGATTGGATAATTTAATGCATTCAACTCATAGCAAAATCAACACATGAAAGAATTAAAAATTGAAAGTCTTAATAAGAAAATGTAAAAGATCTCAATTAGTTATATTATTCCCCCTAACAATGAATTTAGCTACTCATAATACAAGAAGAAAAGTAGGAATTTGTCTTAGAATACATCACCAAGTTTGTAATAAAGATGTAGAAGAAAAAGTAGAATTCTTGCACCAAGATCTCCTTCCTCTTCCAATGAATGCTTCTAATCTTTAATTCTTGGTATTAATCTTCTTGAATTTCTCTTTTGAATCTCCCTTCTTGTTGTCTTCTCTCCAATATGTCAAGAACCCTTCAAAAGTATGAGGAAGATGTATTTATGGGTGCCCCCGTTTTATGTAGAAGTAGGGTTTTTATGAATTTAAAAACGGCCAAAAAAAAAAACGCGCCCTAAATTGTCAATCGCAGCGCCTAGGCGCTATGGTTGTGGCACCTAGGCACTGTGGTGGCATCTGGACGATATGGTTGTGGCGCCTGGGCACTGCCTCTCGGGTCCAAATTTCACCTTTTTTCAGTTTCATAGCGCCTAGGAGCTATGAGTACAGCACCTAAGCGCCACCTTTCTGCCTTAATTCCATGGTTTTGGCCTCTTCGTCTACTTTAATACTTCTTTTCACCGCTTCTCCTAATCTTCAAAACAACACTAACAAATACATCAAAAACATTTTTTACTCACAAGATCTAACTTTTAATCAAGTTAAAATTGTGCGAAAATCATAAGTGAAACAAACTCATCAAGTACCCTTGAGTAATCTTCATTAGTTTTGGTTCACATTTCATTTATTGTCATCTGCATTTCATTTTAGACATTTGTAATTTTTTTTTACTTACTGGAGGTAAGGTTTATGCCCCTTCCTTTATGTGTATTCTCATTTTTTATGTTATAAAATAAGGCACACTAGTGGTTTTTGCTTTTTTAAAAAAAAAAAAATCCATTTATGCACATCATTAATATTCCACTACCTTTGTTTTTAATCCCATTTTGGTTAATGCCAATCACCATTATCATTTTGTAATTGAAAAACAAAAATATCTTACAACCTCTAAATCCACGTTTGCTCTCTCAAACTATTATACCTATACATAATTTTTTTTTGCCCTTTTCCATAGACACAAGGAATTTTGAATCTGAAAATTTTCTAAAGAAGGGACAAAGAGTATGCTGGATTTTATTACATATTGAATGCAAAAGGATATTCAAACTCGAAGTATTTAAGGCAATGATGTTTTCGACACTTTTGCAAGTGGAGTAAAAATTTGTTGTTTTCAATTTGCATTAACATGTTATTTTGCTACTCATGAGAGAATGGAATTGCCTTTGGTGTTTCAACTAGGAGATGAAGAGGAAGCACCTTAGTGTTTCAACTAAGAGATGAATTTTGATTCATGAAAAGGGGTTGTTAAAACCTGAGAGTATACGGATTGCTTGATCATCGGTTCGCTTTGAAATTAACGGTGACACAAATAACCAAAGATTGCAATTCTAGAAAACATAAATTTTTTTATCTATTTACTTTAGTGTTTCCTACCGAGTATTACTTGTGGTGTTCATTCCTACTAAATTTACAAGTTAGTTGATGGCATGACAGTGGTGGCATTGTGGCAAGTGCTCAGCGATTTGAAATACTTTCAACTTTCTAGAAAAAAAAATTCAGGCGTGTAAACCTCTTATGAACTTTTAGATGGCACTTTTAAAATGTTTAATTTTCTGCTTCATCTAGTTTAATATACATTTCATGTCAGCCATAATTTGGAAATGTTGGAATGACTGCATAAAATTTATTTATTACTGGATTGAATTTCAGATTCTGTCCTTCTATTTGGAAATGGATAATTTGGGCTACAATGCATGCTTTAGAGTGAAATCAGTGAGGTTTGAAAGATTTATGAGTCTTCTAACAGTGGCCTTCGAAATTTCCTTAAAATATTAGCTAGAGAAAAAGTTATGTTCATTTTAGTATACTGCATTGAGTTAGTTCCGAATTTTTTGTTGTGCATAGTCATACAATATTTTCGTGCTTCAAACATTATCGTCGAGACCTCAATTTTTTATATGTTGTACATATTTGAATGTAATAGTCTCTGTTGAAATTTCAAAACTTTTAATTGACGTTTGTTCGACCAAACATATTTTTCTTTCCAATGCCGCAAAAACGATAATTGCTGGTTTTCCTTTGGATGTTTTCCAAAATCAAATTACACCATAATTATTCAAGTCTATATGGACAAATATCTCCGATCATATTTTTATATGTTTCAAATTTTAAAATTTTTTCATTTACAATTTATTTTGGTTAACATCAAAGAGCTCAAATAAAGAAGAAGATTTTTTTCAACGCTTTGAGTTCCAAGAATTTGGGGCATTACATGAACTAATTATTGAATGGCCATGATGGATCTTGATTTGATCCAATGGTCAAGGTTATGCGCCTCTACCTATGAAAGGGCGCCTTTGTTTTCCTTTGTAGATTTTTTACTTCTGATTACGAAAATTGAAGTCATCCATCTTTTGAAAATACTTTCTGGGCAGGAGTATTCGAATATTCTGGTGACGTTTAATGATTTTGTGTGAATACTTTCTCTAAAAAACGCCCATTCCAAATTTCATATATTTTTTCTACTACGACATTTCATTTGAAATGAGTTTAAAACTTTGCAGGATTCAGTCAAATGAAGATATTAATGTTGAACCAAAAATTAGTGAAGATAAAGGAATCAATAGATTTTGTGAAGTTATTTTTGGTCTACACTATAAATATGAGCACATTTTAAAAATATTCTAGTGAAAATGATGCGGTGATTAAATCTTATACTAACAAAGATATATTTTCAAGGGGTACTCAATACATCGGTCGATGATGATGATAATCCAAATGATAATTGTGCTTAACCAATTGTTTCTTCAAAGGAGGCGTTTCAAGCAGTCGTGACCTAAATAATTAATTTATATAAAATGAAAAAAAAAATACCAAACGTAGTAGTATATGCATTGCAAAAAATTAAGAACGAAGTTGAGTTTGGTTTAGGTACAAAGAAAAAGTAAAAGACCTTAGATGTATATTTTGAAAAAGAAACGAATTGAAGAAAATATTGTCATGTTAAGTTTGTTATTTTGTATTAATATGAACTTTTATGAATTTAAGCATGTATTATTTTATATATTCCTTGGGCCATAAAGGATCTCAAAAAAAAAAAAAAAAATTTATTATCTTATGCATTTAACGGGATTATTTATTTGGTACACTAGCACATGTTGAGATTGAAAAGTTTTATTATTTAGGCGAGATTATTAATTTTATCGAATATTCATTTATCAAGATTTTTTACTGTATAAAATTTGTTATTGAAAAGAAAACAAAAATGTGTAACAATTACTATTATTATTATTAAGTTTCCAATCAAATTGAATAGCGCCGGGGGCGTGGGGGCGTGGGAGAACAAGTGCAAAAGGCTAATTTAAGCACAAAAATAAAGAAAGACCATGCGGTTGGCGCATATTTCTATCTCCTTGTCATTGGATAGTGAACTTCTACCGAAAGTTGATGATCACAAAACACCATGTCACCAACAGCAAAGTTATACAGAAAGAGAGGATTTAAAAAAGGGGAAAAAAAATGCAATGATGGAAAATGTTCTTCAAAACTTTAGTCAACCTATAGAGGTGAGTTTGTTGAATTTTCATAGAATTTAATTCGAACTCTTCTTATCTTCGAGGATAAGAATCTTGTTCAAAGTCTAAACTCTAAAGTACCAATAGGATAATGTCGAAAATTCATTTTCAAATTAAATTTTAAAATTAAATTCAAGATTATCTATTTATTTATTTTCATAATAAATAAATAAATATTGCGGGACATTTATAGACATCAACACATAAATAAATAAAACAATTAAATGGATCGGGTCAAATTTTAAATATGCATCCCATTTTTAAGTCTATTAAGATTTATAATTTAATCAGCTCATTGGATTACAGAAACCCATGAAAAAGACCCATTCTACTTTTTAAAATTCATTATTATATTTAATTTATTTATTTTAATTAAATGTATTTGGATGGTTACAAAGTGGTTACAAATTTCTCTATAAATAGGGCCAAAAGGTCCATAAAAAACACGAGTATAAAAAAAATTTCGAAATCAGAAGAAGAGAAGAAACACCAAATTTCTCAACAATTCAAGTTTTTAAAGTCCAAGAACATCAAAGTCTCCTTCAAATCAAAACAAATTCAAGTCTCGAAGTCCAATACAAGATCAAGTGGCAAACAAGTCAATTTCTCAACAATTCAAGTTTTCAACAAACTTGAAGTCTAGGATTCAAACCACGTGACCCATCGTCTTCAAACTCTCATATCATTAATTATAGGATATTGCAGCCGCTACCGTTACTTTTCGTATCTTTTGCTTCTGTTTTTGCTGGAGCAATAGCTGGTAGTTGTTGTTTAAGCTTTGATTTTTCCTCATCTTCGCTTTTCAACTTGGACGTACGTAAAGCCCTATGATGCACTAACACGGACACGTGTGTCCGACACGATAGGTGTCGGATAAACGTCGACTCGTGATTTTTCAAAAAAGTACCGACGTGTCGTGTCGTCGACATGTTCATTAAATTCTTTAAAATTCTTCATTTATATAGTTTAAATTTAGTTTTATACTTATTATTGATTCTTTTTTGTTGACATCTTTTAAAAATGAGTACTTATTTAGCACCATTCGTTGCATACACGTGCAATGTATCCTCTCCCAAGCCGCTATATCCTAGCGTGCCTGTGAAGGGATTGTGAGCATAATCAGAACAGGTATTGTTCGTGCATCCAGGCACCGGAGGCGATAAGAAGCAGAAAACACATCCAACACCATTCGCGATTCTACATAGTTTAGTGCCACATCGAATGGGGCGATATGCGGATGCTGCTGAAAAGTATTCGGCGGAATTGAACCAGAAGAATTTGCCACCAAGATCAACGACTACATCCAGTGAGGTACTATTTGCACCTATCTGAATTGTAGTGTAGTACTGAAGCGATGTGCTATCTTTCTTGATGGGAAAAATAAAGCCTTTAGGCTTTGTTGCAGCATTTGATAGAGAAAACAGGACAAGAAAAGAGAAAAGGGTTATCACTAGAGAAGGGACCATGGTGATCTATGAGCAATTATTGGATAATGGGATGCCATGTAACATGGTGTATACTTGTATAAATATACATATTTTACTATTTAATAATGTTTCGACTTGACCAGGATTAGAAGCCAGCGAATCATCATTATCTGTTAGATCTCTCATTGTCTGGTTGAAAGTGAAAAATCTCAACTCAAAAGCAAGAAAAGTCAGAAGTCAATCAAATACTGTGACCAGATCTCAACTCATTGTTATTTATTAAAAACTTTGAGTTAAAAATATATAATGGCTATAGTAAGAAAGGAAAATGATTATTATAGAGTGTCACGGACACGATACCCTAGTTAGAGTGTCCGTGCTACATAAGTGAAGCCAGTTCTTGTTGAAGCTTTGATTTTTCCTCAACTTCGCTATTCAACTTGGACGTACATGAAGCCAGTTCTTGTTTAAGCTTTGATTTTTCCGACGTACATGAAGCCAGTTCTTGTTGAAGCTTTGATTTTTCCTCAACTTCGCTTTTCAACTTGGACGTACGTGAAGCCAGTTCTTGTTGAAGCTTTGATTTTTCCTCAACTTCGCTTTTCAACTTGGACGTCCATGAAGCCAGTACTTGTTGAAGCTTTGATTTTTCCTCAACTTCGCTTTTCAACTTGGACGTCCATGGAGCCAGTTCTTGTTGAAGCTTTGATTTTTCCTCAACTTCGCTTTTCAACTTGGACGTACATGAAGCCACTTCTTGTTTAAGCTTTGATTTTTCCTCAACTTCTCTTTTCAACTGTGCTTCTGCCCCTGAAATGCGGGCTTCGGCTGCTAATTGAAGTTCAACGGCTCTTGACTGCTGCTTTCTTAATTCAGTGATAGTGCTCATGTGAGAAGCAAGCTGCTTATCAGAAACTTTCTTCTCAGAAAATGCCAAATTCAACTTTTCCTGTAACTGCTTCACGGTTGACTTGAGCTTCTCAATAACTTCATTTTTTCTCCTTCGTGCAAGCTTGACGTCAATTTCGACGCTCTCCAATTTCTGTTGTGAAATACTCAATTCATTCCTCAAAATCTCAAAGAGATTTTTTGTTGGGAAAATATTTAATTTGCCATGTTGGCAACATCTGTAAGTAGTTATGGTTCCCAATTCATATATAATTTTATCATGTTTTATGTCATCTCATCAATACAAGAATACAAGAGAAAATATATTGAAGAGGAAGATCCAAAAAACCCATAATTAAGAACAAACAATCTACAATTATGAATTAAGATTAAAGAATTAAAGAATCAAGATTATGGATCAAGAAGCAAAACCAATAATCAGTTCCAATGAATTAAGATATGTTCCGCACTTTATAATTCTCTTGGTGATTTAACATGGAAGTTTTTGGTAATTAAGTATTTAGATTTTTAAGTTTTGAGATTCAGAGTTTCATAAAAATTCGAATAAGTGGTATCAGAGCCAATTCCAACGTTCGGGCGTTGCAGCGTTGGTTTCCTGTTCACACATAACTTTCCCCCTCCCCCACCCCCTCTTTTAGCAACAAAAAAGAAAAAGAAGATATAAAGGGGCAATCAATTTCTAATCTTTGTACTTAGTATTTATTTCGGATTACTAATTTTCTAAAATAGATTAGTTGAAACAACATGTTACCAAAGTAATCTACATAACTTATGCAGATATGACAAGTTAAAGAATAAAGAAGCTGCATCTGGTTTAGTTCAGAAGAAACAGCAAAAGCCTAAAAAGGATTAATCATCTGGATGTTACTTTTGTGAAAATTTGGAATACATAAAGAGAGACTACTAAATACCATGCTTGATGTGTAAAGAAAAGTACATTTAACACTTTTGTTTGTTTTTTAGGTTAATTTAGTTTCAATACCTAGACATACATGGTAGATAAATTTTGGTATCATTGCTCAAATAATGTCCATGCGAGGTTAACTGAACAACTAAAAGCCAATTGATGTTGAAATATTTATCTATGTGGGCGGTGGTAAATCAGTTAAAGCTTAGGTTATAAGAACTTTTAGGTTATCATTAAATGCTAGTTATTATTTGAATTTAAAAAAGATATTTGCGGTACTGTATTTTGGACGAAATTTGTTTCTGTTTCTACATTGGACAAATTTAATTACTTTTGTTCAATTGGAAATAGTCCATTTAGTCATTTTCTTAATTCAAATATTGTGGGTATTAATCTTTTATCTGGTTATGATAACCTGTATTTGCTTAATATGGTTGCCTCTTATAAATAAACATTGTATGTGAATTCATGTGGTATTAAATATAAATTAATCAATAAGAATTTCCTTTTGTTATGATACAAGCAATTAGGTCACATCTCTTAAAAGAGAATGAAAAATCTTGTTTCAGAAGGAATTCTTGATCCCCTTAATTTTTCAGAATTAAGTATTTATATTAATTACATTAAGGAGAAACAAACAAATATAAGGAGATTAGGTGTCAATATGACTTCGGATGTCTTAGAACTAATTTATACGGATATTGTGAGCCATTTCCTTTGAGTTATTGGAATGATCAACAGTAATTTATTATCTTCATAATTGAATTTTTCTCATTATGGTTACCTATATCTCATCTATGAGAAATCCCAAATGCTGGACATGTTCAAGGTGTACAAAGCTAAAGTTGAAAATCAACTCAGCAAAAGAATAAAAACACGTCAAATCTGGTCATGGTGGTGAATACTGTGGTAGATATGATGGATCACGAGAATAATATCCATGGCCTTTTGCTAAAATTTCTAGACGAATATGGAATCGTCCCACAATACACTAAGCTAGGGTCCCTTAGCATGAATCTTGTTACCGAGAGGCAAAATAGAAAACTTAAGACATGATAAGTACTATGATTAGTTATTTCACTTTATCAGAATCTCTTTAGGAAGAAGCACTAAGGACTGCAACTTGAATTCTCAACAAAGTTTCAAGTAAAGCAACTGTTAAGGGGTTACATTTTTTTTGAACATCTCACTATTTGGTCAATTTTCAAAACAGCAAATGTCTGATTCCTTGATGGTGTAGAGTTTGAGGAGGATAAGGTTTTAATGACAGGAATTTGTCTTTGAGGAAGCATATGTATATATATCTTCTGTTGCAATTGACAATGATTAGGACAAGAGATAAATTCTTGCTCCAGATCTTGTTCAAGAAGCAATTTCGGATCAAAACATTATTACGAAATCTTTATAAATAATCAAGAGATTGTTCTAGAAAAAAAAAACTTAAAAACCTCAAGAACAAGTGCCATTAAGGAAATCAACTAGAGAAAGGAGAAAGACAATTTCGGAGACTTTATAGTTTTTCTCTAAAAAATAAAGATGGCATTATATTGATGGAAGAAGATCTGATCAACCAATTTTCATCAATCCATGCAAAGGATCAATTCTCAAGGGTGGATTCATGTCATGAATAAAAAGATAAAGCCCATGAAAGACAATGATGTTTGGGAACTCATTCCATTGCCTAAAGGTACGAAACCCATTGGTTGTAAATAGATATTTAAAATCAAGAGGGATTTGAATAGTGAAATGAAGAGATATAAGGCTCGTCTTGTTCCAAATGGCTTTACTCGTAAAGGAAAACATTGACTTTTAAGATACTTTTTCTCCGGTTTCTATGAAAGACTCTTTCAAGACTATTAAAGCATTTGTGGCACATTTTGATCTTAAACTACATCAGATGATTTACAAATTAAAGAAATTCATCTTGGTAATTAAGTAATTAGGTTTTCAAAACTTGAAAACCATTAATTGATGGGAAATCTTTTGAGATATATTGTGCTAGAGTACTAACCTGAAGTGGCTGTCTCAAATATTCTATTTCCTTTTTTGCAGACCGAAGCTTTTCAACTGCATCATTTTTCTCAGAAGAAACAGTCGACAGTTTGGTTTCCAAATCACTTAACTTGGACTTGTATGAAGCCAGTTCTTGAGTAAGCTCTGATTTTTTCTTAACTTCTCTTTCCAACTGTGCTTCTGCACCTGAAATGTGGGCTTCGGTTGCTAATTGAAGTTCAATGGCTCTTGAGTGCTGCTTTATTAATTCAGCATTAGTGCTCGTGTGAGAAGCAAGCTGATTATCAGAGAGTTTCTTCTCAGAAAGGACCAAATTCAACTTTTCGTCAAGTTCTTTGGCCTGTTTACTGAGCTGTAAGTTGGTGTCGGCTAACAATTCCTTTTCTGCAACATGCTGTTCGGCTTTACCCTTTTCATTCAAAATCTTTTGTTTCAAGTCTTTATTGGCATTCTCAGAAGAAGCTAGCTTCTCTACAATCTGATCAAGCTTTTCCTTCACAGCTGCATATCTTTCATTTGCTTCAGCTAGCAGCTCTTGATGACTTTTAACTTGACCTTCAAGACTCGTTAATATCTCTTTCAAAGATTTTGCCTCAGAATCTCTTCTGGTGAAATTAGCTAATGCTTCTTGGAGTTTCTGGTCTGATTCCCTTGTTAGAGTTCTGTGTAATGATTCAAGCTTTATGCTTCTCAGAGTAGCTTTCTCCAACACTCTGCCCTGTTCCTGTAACAGCTCCTTGGCTGGCTTGAGCTTCTCAATAACTTCATTTTTTC
>NC_036252.1:19500636-19501965 GCF_002742605.1 Olea europaea var. sylvestris | reverse complement strand
AAAGCATTAGGGGATCTTTCTTTAGCCTCTCAATACACATTCATATCACAAAATTCATCAAGAACAAGAGGCCTAATCACAATCTTGAGAGAGAAGATCAAGCTAGCAAGAAATTGAAGACACTTTGTTAGCTCTCCTATTTATAATTTGTTTTATCTGTAACCAAAATTTAGGTTATTTGAGTTGTAATTAAAGTTAAATAATTGGGGGTTGATAGTATAGGTATTGAAGGAGTTCAAGATGTTCAAGAAGATTACAAATGATTAATGGAATACAATTTGAAGTTTAAAGAGTGTCAAAAATTCGTAGAAGTTATGTTTCAAATTCTCATTCATAACTTGCAACAAATTTACATAGAAAATATTCGAATTTGAGAATTCCATTCTAGAAGAATTGTATCCTTTTGAGTTACTTTCCAACGCATTTTGAATCATCTCAATCAGACATCGGGAAAGAAACTTATGATAAAAATACCGACGACTGTTAAGACGGTGCTCACTGGCCGCCCACTTGGCGCTCAAGCAATGGTTCGATTCCAATAACTCCCAGTTTGTTTTAACAGGATTTTTCACTCCTAATCAATCCAAAACACCTCTAGTATAAATATATAACCATATGTCCCAAAATGTGTTGAATCGGATTTATTCCGTAGAGATAAATTCTTTGATGATCCAAAACATTCAATGATTCCAAGATTCAACCACCACATATTATTTGATCCAAAAATTCTTCCAAAACATATTTTGTTGATCAAGTCATATTGTTTCATATAAAACCACAAGATCAAAACACAGAAGTCATTTGATCAAACACCAAACTATTTAATCCATCGGAGATAACCAATACCAAGGATTGGGAGCTGGTGCAAAGACATGCAATCTAGGAGAGCTAAGGTAACTATTAGGGGTTAAGAGCTGGTGTGAGGAGCAGGGCTAAGGTGATATTCCAAGAGCAGGGATCTAGTGTGAGGAGCACACTGTCCAGTAGGATTAAAGATGACTACAGGAAAATAAGGCCGGGGAGACTAAGGATTAGTCGGGTTTGAACCATACTGTAAGTTGTTTCATTTATAGTGGATTATTGCTTGGCAAAGTGCTTGGAGTTTTTGATTCTTTGCGAAGGGTTTTCTCCATGATTAATTTGGTGTTCTTTATTGCTTTCATATTACAAATTGTAGTAATTCAACATATGATTTATTGACGTGATTGATTAACCATTTAGAAATAATTAAAAAGTGATTTGTTACTTTTACTTTTGTTGTACACGTTCTAAGGTCTAAATATTATATGAATTGATTAATAATCTTGAAAAGGTGAACTTCCACAATTT
>NC_036252.1:19464623-19500536 GCF_002742605.1 Olea europaea var. sylvestris | reverse complement strand
ACATTTGGTAAACTTTCTACAAATTATTCGATCTTTCCTAGAAGAATGAAAAGAGATGGCTTTGGACTTGAAGAAAAAGAGTTGAATGTCGAAGAAATAGCCAATAACCCAAACAAGAATAAGAAAGAAAAGAATGATGGAACAAAATAACTATTAATCCAGAACTCGTAAAAGAGTTCATGGACGATGCTATTAAAGAATCAAGAATGATCTCTTTTACAAGCAAAGGCTGGAAACAAATCAAACTTGAAACTATCAAGACAAAATTGAAATTGAGAAGCTCAAACTTTTCATTGCAAGAAAGAAACAGTTAGTTTTAGCCTTGCAAATCACATATATGTAGCCATCACTACCATTAAATTTTTCAAGAAACTACACCACTAGTATGTAACAAACAAATGCAGAAGCAAATCTACCAATAGGAAATCAAATATGTGAGACTTTTAATCCAATCAGCATATAAATTACAAAATACTTATTGCCAGGTGCTTAGGTGAATCATAATAGCGCAGATGAAAAGAAACATTAAAACGGTGGGAAATAGAACCATCATTTTTTTCTTTTCACAAAACATTATGATTTTTCTTTCTTACAAAAAGAGGAAATCAGAACATAACATTTACAAGCACACCTGAGGCCGAATATTGTCAATTTGTGCCATAAAACTATCATAATGTATATTAATCGCTCAAAAGATTTGACTACAGGTACCGTAAAGACCCTTCCATAAATAATACAGAAGTTTTGGCTTCCTAAATCTAAGAAACAGAAGTTTTGGCATCCTAAATCTGAGAAGGGGGCGAGGAAACAAACTTCTACTACAAAATCGGAGGTGGAGAAACAAACAAAATACAAATTCAGCTGCGCGATACACATTACCTGAAGGTGGTCCAACGAGTTTCAAATTTTCGAGAACGGAGATAGAGAGTGATCGACGGCGAGCCTCAGAAGTGGAAAAAGATAGTGTCTTGATTCTTCAGACCTCTAATTTGGGAAGTATTGGGTTCTTTCTTCTTTCGTTTCGAGAGAAATAATGGAAGGTTATAATTGTCTTTTTAAATATTTGCATATTTATATTTTATGTTATTTTCAAAATTCTGGTCAAAGGTCTTTTAAACAAAAACCACTTGAAAGTAGCCTTCCCAAATCATTTCCCCGAATGGAATAGAAATTTGGCTTGTCCATCTGTGGAGATTTGCATACATGATCCCTATCCTATAGGATATTTACAATTTTGGTCATTTTTCTTCCAAAATTGGCGCAGAGATCCCAAACTTAAGTGCTTCGTGCTCAAATGATCATCTTGGACTCTTTTCATCCGATTATATGTGTGAGCGTCTCTTCACATGGCCACTACCAAGAAGTAAAATTGTTCAAGTACTACTCAATTTATCCATCTCTTATAATTCAAGTTATCGAAAATGAATCATTGTGTAATAATGATTTTTCCACTTAGACAACGTGAATCTCAAAATGTATGTACGCTTTATTAATATAAAATTTGATGTAGCATCATAATATCAAAGATTCAACTTGTCATATAATTCACAAGTATAAAAAGGGAAAGCAAAACATTAACATGAATACCATGTACAACTAAGAGAATATTCAATTAAAACCTCAATATTTTCTAGCTAAATAGACACCCACTGGGTCTTATGCTTAGCTTCTCTCACTAGGATAACATATATAGAAGCATACGATCAAGATTGTCAATAGTATCTACTTAATTGTGCCATCATACATTGGCTCATTCTGACGCTTTATTTATTTTTGTTGATTGAGAAAGAATGTAATTAATAATACACGTTGTAGAGGTAAGACAAATTTAATAGTACAATTGCCTTCAACGTTGAAGAAAACATGATTGCATTTACCAGTCAGATATTACTTAACCTTTGCCTCGTTAAAGAAAAAGTGAAGAGATCTTCAAGAATAAATAATTATTGAGTGAAAATCTTAGATATTTTGAGATGTGCATTTTGAAATATGAAATAAAGATCAGGTAATAGAAAAACATTGTTTCCTAGACGTTAAAAATCCCCATGTGATAAAATTTGTCACATTACATGTTTAAATAGAATGCGACTATCAATTGCATTGAAGATAAATGCCAAGTTATTTGACAATTTTGTCCTGTAGTTGTGAGTCGTGAAAGTTGCATGCATATTTAACATAGATTCTTCTTTTTAAAAAAATCATCGGGGGACCTTATTTACCAATTTAAATAGGTTGGGACTCCAAAACTTCGCTTTTGAGGGTTAAGAACTCAGTACCACACCATGTAAAAGATTGTGGAGTCAATTAATAATAATTTACCCAAAAATATTAGAATTCAAGCTGTATCAAAACTTAATAAGAGAATAAGATCTAAAGCTAAAAAAATTTCTTAACAATAGAGAGACGGCATTTTAGAAAATACATAATGAAACAACCCAGAAAATATCCCATCTATTCATTTGTAAGTTTCCAAGTTTTTGCATCGCTAAGTTACCTGCACAAAGGATCATAAAGCCATACTCAACAAAAGTCAACAAAGTACAACTCAGAGCACAACGAGGTCACATTTTTTTATTTTTTTATTTTTTATCAAGGTGTCCGCCTTCGACGACTATTCTTTGGGCCTGTGATCCGACCCCTCTTCACACAAACCAATTAAACCGCGGGATGTGCCTCCTACTGACCAGGGTCCGAGCGCCTCTCCAACTGATCTGCCAAAGTGCCTAGTGAGCCAACTCACGTTGCGCCTTGAGGTCAGGTCGTATGCGCCCTTACTACCGAAACATCCAATGTGGATAAAAAAAGGTGTAGAAACCAAAATGCCTAAGCTCCTCGTGTCATTTGATATAAGTTCGTCTTAGTATGCAACTCAAACACAATATAATTAACAACACGTTCCAAAGCGTCCACCCACATAGAATTTCACTTCTAAAGGTCCAATCTCTGAGGGTGGTCACATGAATATAAAATCCCGATAGAAGGCAGTTTCAAGAGGGAAAAAAAAGTGTACAAAGTAGTTATTTTCAATATGACAAATTATATCTAAAATGACTTACCACTACAAAATTAGATTTCTTGAATAGGCGAAATGTGATTGATACTTGCAACAATTGTATTATCTCTATAGTGTTCGGAAACTGGTAAATTACCTGTCAGTTGCTGGAGTTTGATATGGCATTGAATCCCAAAGATACCAATGAAACTTGATGAAACATCAATATTTTTGGTATTATATTCAAGGCAATTGCAACTGCGAAAAGATTTAGAGAAACTTTAGTAGATGAACACTATCTTCAATTGCTGGAAAAATCAATCTGTATCAAATTTACACACATGGGAAGGATAGAGCTACAAAATTACTCTCCATTTCAAGAACAAAAAGTAAATTCAGCTAGTTGCAAGAATTGGAAACGGTATATGACATGGAAATATCAGCAAAAATCAAACTGTAAGATATACAAGATAACAAAGAGGGGAAATGTTACCTATGCAAAGAATTAACGGCCAACCGGAAATTAACCACCGAATGAGAATCCTCAATACTTCATCAAAATGTGTGAGATCCAGGCAAGTCAGTAGGATTAATTGTTGTAATCATGAACATGGCATAGATTCAAGGATCTCCTCATAAATTTTAGTAGAAAAAACTGGGGCCCTTATTCATTTTCAAAAGCATCCCTATAAAGAATGAAGTAAATATTGCAAACTGGAACATAAATGTACAGATTTACAAGGACAAAGTTCCAATTGAACTCATAGTCTAGTAGATTCAGAAGTTGGCAATCAAGATATCCTTTCGTCAATTTTCTTCGTCGATGTCGAATAGAAATTAGAGGAAAGAAAAAACCCTAGATTGAAGCAATACAAACACTGAGTTCAATGGTTGATGGCTTCCATTGCGACTCGAACAAGGTGTAATAGACCATCCACATCTTGAAAGTTAAAATCGAGTGCCTTTTTGATAAAACAGATACCCTCTCTATCCTGGGCCTCTCCAGGTCTTCGACTAGCAGCTGCGAACGCAATTCTTGATTTCCTAGAGGCTTCCATTGCAAAATTAGTATCCTGTGCCTACAAAATGAGTCAATTTATTATGAATCTGACATGGACACGCAAAAACAGAGGCAAAGAAATAGACTGAATGTCCATACTGGTCAGAATTTTTAATTTGCATCACAAAATATGGTGAAATAATAGGAGGTCCCAATAGCTTGACATTATTTCACATTTAAATGTTGTTAAACTAATTATACTAACAAATTTGAGAAGCCGCATGAAACTAGAACGATTCTGTGTGGTGATAACATGGCTTCCAGAAATTTGAGGGGAGCCAACAACTTTGGCTAAGGCAGCCTTGTCCACAGTTGCTTGACCATTGAAGTTGTCAACGTCAGAAGCAGAAGACGATGGAGATTCACCTATATTGTAAGAATAAAATTGGGAAAAACTCAATATGTTATATTTGTCAATAGGAAAACAGAAGTGAAAAAATGAGGGACCTTCTAGCCTTAGCAATAGTGATTTAGTTTGAAATCATATCACAGAAATTTTTTGCATAACTAACCTGGGAAAACGATTTGTAGAGCACTTTGCAATGCATTTCGGTCCCTGCTTGCACCAGTATGTGAACAATAAACTACCCGCATGTATGCAACCTCCACGCATTTATAGGCTAAAGCAGCAGTAGCCATGTCTTTTGACTTTTCATATTCAAGGGCGCAAAACCTACCAAAAACCAATTAGATTGACAGGAAAAATAGAAAAAATAAATAAGGTAGAAGGACTTGAAAAAATTTCGTCAACAAACACAAAAATAACCTTGCCCCAATAAAACAAGCATAAATGATAAGTTTTCACAAATCAGAAGCATAGAAGAATACAAATCATACAAAACCAAGAAGGAACCTTTGCATGAATATAACTTACTCGCAGAGTTTTGCTGTGCTACTATATATATCCATTGAGTGTAGCATTTCGTTATGCTTGGTGCCCTCACTGTTTCCAGATTCTAACAAAGAGGCTCCATGGAGAAATTTGAGGGCAGCTTGGAAATAAAGCCCCGTACTTTCAGTTGATCGAGAATTCTGTAACACAGAATCATGTTATGAAACACTAAGGAATCGATGCCAAATTCTACATCAGATGCAACAGGATGTGTATAAACCTTAAGACGATCAGCCAGGTGCTTTAGGTCCTTTGCCTCTTTTATGGTACTGTTAGCAGTGTGAGTGGAGGAATCTCTTCGAACAGGATTAGGGGATTCAATATCCCGAACATTGTGCTTATTAGGAGTAGGATGCCTTGAACATATGGGCTGAACATTCTGGTTCTTAGCTTTCTTACTCTGCTTCAGAGTCTTCAAGGCATTGCCCTTTTCAAACAGGTCGTCAGCCAAAACTTTTACTCCACTCTCCGTCCGAGAAACACAATGAAGATCCACAACTGTTTCTATCTGAACCTTTGCTGCTGAGTGTGACCTCCCACTCCCATTGACATCAGCTCGGTTGCCTTTGCCAGAGTGACGCTTTTTGGATAGTCTTTTCTCATCATGCTCAGGTTGAAGATGATTGTTCTTTTTGTCCAGGCTTTTATTAACGTCTAGTCTACTATCTGAACCATCAAGACCTCCAACTTTTAGTTGACTTTTTCCCTTATTACTCTCTCTCAACATTCCTTCAGAAACATTTTTCTTAAGAAAGAAAGGTTTCTTAGCCTCACCAAGAGAGGCACATTTCTCATCAAATTTGTTCCTTCCGCTCTTAATTTTTTCCTCGTACAATTTCATGTGACCTAATTCCCGGGAAGAATCAGAAACCGTGTTCATATTTTTATCCAAGTCAGATCTAGAACTGCGACTCTTGTCTTTAGAACATGATGAGAACCCTTTGCATGACTTCTTTGAGCTAGACCCATTAACTTGAGAATGACTGGCAGTTCCTTCTTCATCTTGGCATTGCTCTGAAGTATGTGTTCCCCAAGCATTTTGATTACCTTGACCTAGGAGACCATCATAGACATCAGTAATATTATTAATGATGGTAAGAGTTGCACTTTTTTCCACCATCCCTGATTGATCATTCCTACAGTCTTCACCACTCAAAAATCTTCTAGGACTAGTAGAAGTCAATGAGCCAGGATCATGAAAATCAACTTTGCCAACAAGGATCCTTCCTGTTGATGTGAACTTATCGGTTTTAGGAAATCTCAAAGGAGATGAAGACACTGATTCAACTGGCGAGCCTTTCACTTCCTGTCCAGGTCGTTTGCTTTTACAGGACCCCGATACCTTGGAAGAGCTTGAATTTGCAGCAAAAGGATGTACAGAACCCATATCACTTCTCAAATAATCTGCAGCATCTAAGCTACATTTAGGTAGAGTGTTACTCAGACTTTGCCCAATATACTGGTCTGTTGTACTCCCGTCCTTTCTCTCTTTTCCTACATTGGCTTTGCTTTGGCCAGTGTCCTTTCCCCCAGATGTTGAAATTCTTGCTTTCATTTCTTTCCAATAGTCACTTTCACAGGTTTCTTCCACAAAATTCACAGCGGCTTGTGTGTGTGGTCCTGCACTTGAAAGAACCCGAGAACCATGATCCTTCCCTTTCCTCTTCTTAACAGTATTCTCATTATCAAGGTTGCTTGTACGTAAGAAACCATCATCTGAAGTACCTGGAACAATGAATTCTGAATTCTTACAGGAAGCTACATTCTTTTTTGTGTCAATTCTGGCATCCTTACAGTGTCGATCATTCCCTGACGCATTATTTGACAAACCACTGCTTGAGCTATGACCAGCTTTTAAGGAAGCCGCATCATCTACATTATTACATTTAGATCTTTTAGAAGTTCTAGAACAATCTAAACCAGACTCTCTTTTGCTCCTTATCTTTGAATTTGTACCTATAAACAGTCACGGTGAAGACAATTTACGGAAGCTCCAGATACAGAAGTTCAAGAAGCTAAAATGGGGGAGTTGATTAATGCGTTCCAAAATTCATAACTGAATTCAAATTATACATTCATAAAAGTAGGGCGCATTATCACTAGCAAAAAAAGGTACTTAATAATACCTCTATCAGAACAATTGTCTAGGAATACTCTGTCCTCTTCTTCATTCTTCTCAAAAGCACTACTAGATTGGCACAAATACTGCTGTCCACATGAATCAACAGGAAAATCGGCGGCTCCATCCAAAATGCTGCTATTGCCTGGAGTTTGAAGGTTCTTCTTCTGAGATTGTGAATTGTGAGCATCCAGATCAGTTGAATTTGTGGCATATGCTAACCCATTGTTTTTCTTCTTGCTGATAATTGTAGCTTGAGAAACAATATTCGGGATATTTTGACCAGAAGAACTAGCATAAATTGAGGACCGTCCTGACGAAATCCCAGTAGGATTATTAAGCCGATTGGGTTGACTCTCTGGAGCAGAGGGAGGAGCTGAAGCAGGAACCGGATGGTAGAGGGCACTTAAAGCACTAGTTGTCACATCCTCCGGGATGCTACAATGGTTCATTCCAGGCCTGTGGAAATTTTACAACAGTAGATCATCAGGACACAAGTACTGTCACATACATGTGTGCGTACAGGTCAAAAACACACTGGGTCTTTTTACAGTAGTACAGTATTTTGGGATGCCTTATTGGATGGTATTTCTAGATTGATAATTTATTGACTGGTCAGTTTAATTATTATAGAGGTAACTTTTGATGCAATCTACATTATTGTTTTCCCTCGGCCAAAACCAGTTGTCATATAACTAAATGTCATGCTATAAAATGATAGAAATAGAACATTGATAGAACTTACAGCCACGTCAGCATCCTACAAAGCCATTTATCAGGAAGGCTCTTAGGATTTGTACCAAGCGGAAGAAGTCTCCATTTTTTACATTTATCACAAGAGACCCAATCTTCATTGACTAGAGGAACCACTGCTGTTACCGAAGCATCTGAAAAGGGTCCATTTCCAGATAGAGGTGCCACACTAGAAGCTCCCCTAAGATATTCCTCTCCAGAAGATGACTTTTTGGCTTTTTTATCCTTGCATTTCTCTTTTTTCGTGCTGTGACATCCAACAATGCCTTTTTCAATTAGTTGAGAATCCTTCAGCTTTCTTGCCAAAGTCATTTCCCCTGAAACTGAGTCTTCATCTTCTTTTTCAAATTCCAAGTCTCCAAAGAAAGCTTTATATCTGTCTCCAGGCTTTCCCTGGTCCTTTTGAAGATTGAGTTGACCATTTTTATAAATCATTCTATTAGCACGAGAGCTCTGCCCACTTTTAAGCAGTATAGAAGAAACAATCATAGACTGATCTTTTGATACGTTGGATCCTTGAGCACCCTGACTGTGAATTCCTTTAAATTTCTTTTTGCTCCCCAAAGACTTCTTAAGAGCTTGTTTTATGGCTACCTCACAACCGGATTTTCTTTTCTTAACTACTAAATGTTCCATAGGGCCAGCAGCTTCACCAGTAAAAGAGTTTCTACCCTCACAGACATTTGACCCAGAATGGGCTGAAAAATAAGCCTTTTCTGTTTCAGGTACATCTTTTTTATTTTCCAAAACCTTACCAGATGAACCCAGCCTCCCATCCAACTTCTCAACGCCGCCCATATCTTGGGAAGACGCACTCTCATGAAGTCTCTTCACCGAAACTTCAGAAAAGCTTTCTTCTTTCACCTTATCATGAATAGAAGTCACAGGTACATCAACTGTTTCCCTAGAAGTACATTTCATAGGATCTGCAATGCTATGTTCTAAATTTGACAGCAATGGGAGTTTCAGAGCATCGGCAACAAGTTTCTCACAATTAAACATGTCCATATCAGTTTCCTTCTTCAACAGAACATGGATATTGTCCAGATCGCCACTGTTCTTCTTACACATTAATTCCTTCAAAAAAGCATCGTCCATTTCAGATGACTTCCATTTCTTGCACTCTAAAACTTTCTGATTACTCCTACTGAAATGAGATCTATTGAATAACATCCCAGAACTATCTAAGCTTGCCTTCTCAATGGGTATATGATCACTCTTTCCTCTAAGCTTTCCTTTCCTCGTGAGGTGAATCAGATCCGCAGATAGAGGGGATAGAAGTAGGTCCACAGGTAACGAAGTCATCATCTGCTCCAGGGCAGCAATTACGCAAAGTCAGAAAACTTAGCCGTCATAATAAAAAAGCTCAGAAGTCAAGATCAAGAATGAAGTAAAGTGAGTCACCTCAAGAATACCAGTAGGATATTTATCTGGTACATCCTGAAGGTTACCGCATAACCCTTCACTAGTTGTGGAACTGTCATCCAAAGAAGACAATGGAGAGACATCAAGACCAAGTCCGCTGTAGATATCAGCATTCTTTTGAGTGGACAAGTTTTCAGAGCCAACTTTGATTCTAACTTTCAGAGTTCTCTTGCCAGAAGGATTGGCAGAACTATTAACAAGTCTGCAATTCAAAGTTGATTCTTTGGCATGTGTGACATCGCCTTCCAGAGAATTGCAGAATGATGCTGTTCTCCCCAGGGCTGCTTGAGGCCTTACTGACAGAGACACACTTGATGAAGCTAATAAGTTTTGTCTTCCATCCTGTATTACAACACACAGTTTTCAAGTAACCACAATTATTATGTAAACCAATACACATACTCATTTCCTCTTCACGCGAAAGATTGTTAACAGTAAGTACATAGATTTAGATCTAGAAGCATCTACCTCTAAATGCAACTTTTTTGGGGACTTCGAAGCATCAATGTTATGCACTTCTTGTGAATTCTTCGGATAAGATTGAGATGGAGACCTTTGATAAGTAGGTAAAAAGGAACCATAGCCACCGAATTTTGCTCCTGTTTAGCATTCAAATACCAATCAACACTTGATGCAATAAAACCATATTACTGTGGCTCTAATTATTCATTATGTCTGGGGCTTAGTTTTAAATTACCCAAATTCTCAACTGAAACTCCGCCTTCAAAATCTTTCTGAAAATGCCCCAAAACGTTTTGGAGTCTTTCCTCCTTCAAGACAGTTCAAATGATCAAAATTAGATGATAGCTAACAGAAATTAAACTTCACAGCCCTATGATATATAAGTTAATTATCTTTATCCTAGTCCGTAGCACTTCTAAAGTTCAGAAACAAGATTTCTTTACCTTTTTTAAGTACATATGGAATGGGCATTGAATTACTCCAAATATGCAGATAATGTGAGCTATATTATGCAAAGCATAAATGTATAATTCCTTTTGATCTTGTCAAACAACTATCTGCCACACCAAGTTACTAAAAGAGCATTGATGGAGTTTAAACTAATCAAGAAATTAATTAATCCAATTAGACAAATTGATCAAAACAAGACAGTAAATATAGAAGACAAGTCATCATGATATGCTCTATATAACAGCAATTCAACCCAAGATTACATACATAAGCTTTTAAAAGTAAAGTGCTCGTACACAAAGAAAAGGGAATACATAATAGTGTGAAATAGAAAAACCTACAATGTAGGACAGAGCAATATCAGGGTCAATGGTTGAATCCTCATTCTTATTCTCATTAGGATTACAATAAGCCTCTCCTTCTTCAAGCTCAGCTTCTTCATCTTGACCTAAACCTAACCCCTTTCTCCCATCTCTACTGACCATAGAGATCATCAAAAATATTCAGGTAAAAACCAATACAATATCAAAACTCCCAGTCCCAGGTAAGATTTTTTCCCCCCACTCTCAAGACACCGGTTACTTTTCTCCTAAAATCTCAACAACCCAATTGAGAATATTGAAAACCCAGAAAACCCCACAACATTTTCTCCTGATCGGACATATATACTTCAATTCCTTCACCTAAACTTATTTAGTTATTTGAATATGAATGTATATAAATGCATAAACATATAAACCAGAAAAGATAAATTATTTTAGAATTGTGTGAATTTGAGAATTCAGTGTCACGATAATTGATTGTATACTGAAGAAGTTAGATCATAGTACGATCTAAAAACCATGAGCAGAGAAAAGTAAAAAGACGAAGAGAAAACTGAGAGAGATTCTGGCATTGATGTACATCAGCAGCCCTTTTTTTAACGTTACTCCAATTTAATGGATTAATAATATTCGTTTTCTTAAAAATAGAAATTACTTATTTTTTTCCATATCTTTTTACAAAGGCAGTAAAATATATTAGGAAATGTTCTTTTAATTAATTAATTTGACATTTTTTACTTACAATTACAAATGCTTACAAATTTTTTAGTGTTTGTTTGGTAGGGATTCTGATAATTGATTTTTTGACCTGTGAGAGAAAAATTCAAAAATAACTGTTGAAATAGTGAAATAACAATCAAAAGATTGATTTTAATTAACTTAAAATATATACAAAACAAACTCTTAGTTATATTATATAAAGAAAATCTGTTACTAAAGCTATTGAAAATAATAATTCTGATGATGAAACGAATGCCAATGTAATATAGGGAATCAGAATTAAGGCGTATATAAGTTAATTTTTATATTTCACTAAATTTTAAATATAATAAAATTTTAATTATGACTAATGTAAACTACTTAAAATAATTGATAATTTTGTCGCCTATTTTCTCTATATTTTTTCATTCTTTATTATTACGTTATATTATATAATAAGATTAAACAATATCATAAATTTTACGGTTAACTTATGCCAAATATTAAATTCGAATGGGTCCACTGTTTGGATGTTCCTTATTTTTAATGATGCCAATTCGAAAGAGTCACTGTTTGGATGAAGGTTGGCCGGAAAAGAAGACTTGGACCAAATTTCTTCGAGGTTTGACTGAAATGTCCTTGCATACGTGTGGGCGTAATGTTGACTCCACAAGTGTGACCACTCAAATGAAGGTCAATTTTGTCAATACCACTCAAATGAAGGTCAATTTTGTCAATACTATCGTCCAGAGGTTGAGATAGCTGGCTCTGAGTATTCCTATATTTTTGTTTATTTCATAATTTTTCAGTACATTCCAAATAATTTTCAGACAACATGGAAAATTTTACGGGAGGCATAACACAGAAAAACTATCCTTTTTTTTTTTTTAAAATAAAACTCACAAAAAATATTACAATATGTTCTCAATATTTTCTACCATTTCACGTTCCTCCCCTTTTGCTTAGCCAACCTCTTTGTTACAAATGAGTCCATATTATCCTAATAGACCGTAGTTACAATTATACCTCGATGGACATTGCAGATCTCCCATGTCTTGAACGTACTCACAAGTAAAGCTCTTTAGAGAAGTTTGTCTCTAGAACACTTTAGAGTTCGCTTTCTCTGTCAAATTCTACTGATTTGAGAGAAATCTTTCAAACTAATCTAAAACCAAACCACCTATAAGTTCGAATCACGACTAAAAATGGTCCCCTTTTTTACTATGAATTTCGAAAGAACAAAACATGCAAGTCGATAAAAAATTTCAAGTGACGGATCTCAAGTTATCAAGCCCATATATAAAGATCAATTTTGATAGAGTTGCATAGAAAGAAAAACTATTCCAATTGAGAGAGCCAAATCCCAAATCATTCAACAGATGATGTCCCAAGGTGTCCTCCATTGGTAAGAGCAGTG
Organism: Olea europaea var. sylvestris; assembly: GCF_002742605.1. NCBI lineage: Eukaryota > Viridiplantae > Streptophyta > Magnoliopsida > Lamiales > Oleaceae > Olea > Olea europaea. Next base: position 19,487,944 of record NC_036252.1, on the reverse strand, counting down.
TCATGGTAGTCTGCAAGAACTATTTCATCTACGAGTACTAAAGATGTGTCGTCAATAGGAATGTGCCGACCCTAAAAGCTTTACTTTTTTTTCTCGAGTTCTCTTTTTCGATACAAACCCACGTGAGCCAGCTCACAAGAGTGACTGCATCCTACAACTTCTTGGATTGTGGAATATCTGCATCACACTTGCAACAGTTTCAAAGCTTTCCACTTCAGCAAACTGCCCGTCTTCCTCCACCCACCAGAATTCACCAGCACTCCCTCTTTGTAGAAATTGTTATGTATAATTGATTCCTTGTCTTCCAAATTTCCAATAACTCGTATGCACCTACATAGCGCGAACTTCCACAGGTGGATATGGATTCAAGGGGTAAAATTCCATATTAATTCATGCATCTTACATACACCAACACAGAGGAAATTTATACGATCCTTACACAGCATTTTTCGAAAACCATACGTGCAGACAAAGGATGGCGACAAAACCAAAGGAGCAACATACTTCTAACACTACATAACTGCATTACCAAGTCTCCCGCATCCCTCACTGGCTGATGTATATTTGCTTCAGAAATTTGGTGAGATATTTACGAACAGAATGAATATGACAGAGTAATTATTGGTCTTTGAGGGTGAGTTGGACCCAGCAAGGACAAACAAAATAAATTCATCTTATACAGGCATAAATAGTATCAACGCCAAAATTTCAGCACATCTCAAATCAGCCAAATTCTAGGGAACCAGCCAAAATTTCAGCAATCATGCTACAGCAACATAATGATTGACACAATGGTTAACATAATACCACGTGACGTTCTATCATTGGACTATTTATAACACTGTTATATTTTCCATTCAATCACAAAATGCTAGACACTCCTGTCAAACAATATGTCAGAATTCTTCTGTTAATGTAGCATTTTCCAAATTTCAATGCATCCTTAACTGCAGAAGCCAGAAAAACATTTTAGGGTATCGAGTACAGAGCATATCTAAAAAGCAATCTTTATCAAAAAATATATCTCAGAGTATTTCCAAGCAAACTACTACTGAAATCAATAATATGAGTTTTCCTTCCTCAAAAATCTGAAATCAATCATTATTAAATTTGCTCAAAAGGGGTAATGAAAATTTAGCTGTGTTCATTGGATGGCACTGCATAGCAAAGCATGGTGGGCCAAGGTGAGCGAACGGTGATTTGTCAAATGAACATTACAGACAAATGCTAACTTCGGGGTGAAAACTGCTGTAAAATTTCCCCCAAGTATTTACAAAGTAAAGCATTCCCTCATCATAAAGGAAGCAACGTTATGAAAGGGCAACTAACTCATAGAACTCTAGGTAAATCACTGGTAAAGTGGATGAGAACTGAACCGGTGAATTTTGAGCACCTTGAATATGATCAGATTTATCATCATCATAACTCCAGCTTCCCAAAGACACCAAACAGTTCAGGTACTTTGGCCATAAACAATTGCATGCTTGTCCAAGTACTTCTCCATCAGGATCATGCATTTTTCTTCATTAACCCATTCAAAGAATATATATGAATGACAAAGCATGGTGGAATTAGTTCTTATGTCCAAATGGAAAAGTGTACAGCCACTTGGCCAGGAAAGTCCGTCTAAGAACCTACCACATGTTGTTAGCAGGAATAAAACATTTATGTGAGGTTATTTTTCATAGTTTACATTTTCATTTTAACATTTTGACCTAGTAAAGATTGAAGTTAGGAAGCTAGAACAAAAATGGTTTGGATTGTCTATTTTCGATTGAAATGGCTAGCATACCACAATTCTATATAATCATAGCAACTGATAGAAATTTAGCAATCCTGGATAACTCTATCAAGATATTAATAATCCAAATTGTCGAGGAAAAAGGGCATGCCTTCCAAAACAACGATATGGATAGCTAAACAACTTGTCAATCCTTTAGACTAAAAGCCTTCTGCAAAATCTCATTTCAGGACAAAAGCAAAAAAAAAGGAAATTAACAAGAGTCAAATTACATGGATCTTGTAGGAGACACTACTAAAAACCATCTCTTAGCACACAAATTACTATATGAACGGTTCAGTTAACTGCTAATATAGCACGCAGCTATGTTGCAATTGTAGTGCAATTTCCTTTATAAGAAATTTTGATATCCAAATTAGCTACATCCCACCAAATTTAAGGGTCAAGGGTGCCGGAATTTTATGGCAAAGTATAAGTTAAGTAACGGTAACCTGACATATCAATTAATTGGCTAGTAATTTAATTCGTGCTACATAAATTATATAAATGAACATTTTTGTACATCATCTCATTATTACAAAAATGAAATTCTTAATCTTGAAATGGAAGAAGGAAAAATTGGATTAAAAAACATAATTAAGCCCATAATTTCTCATCTAATTAATGAGCTCTAACCATGTTTAACTGGAGAGGCTTAGGTTGAGCCATGGTTCTTCTTTTCCACAAATTAATTTCCTTCCTTGGCTCCACCGCCACCCTGCCTCCGCCGGGACCACTTCCGGAAATCAATAGTGGAGCTGTGAAAGGAATATTTACTTCATGTTCTTCTCCCTCTGAATAGTATTCCCGTTCCTCCAATTCAATCTGTGCAGTTCTCCAATCAAAATTCACCAGTGTATGAGAATCTCGACTGCTGGAAAACCGGTTCGTCTGGCTGATACTCGGAGCCCGATCAAGTAGAGGCGGTCTATTACACTGATCAACTGATGCATCGTGTTTTCTTCTTTCGGGCTTTACAGTACTGGTCATGATATTCAAAAGCGTTGATTGTTTCTTCTCCAGCTCCGGCAGCGGCCCGATGAGCTTGATTCTGGGCTCGATTTCTTTAGCCAAGGAAACGTACTTGTTTCTACACAGATTCTTCTTGTGCTTGATTTGTCCCATGCATGAAATCTTGGGTGAAGTTGGCTCTTGTGTGTTATTTGATTTCCCTGATCGAGCTTCACCTGGAATTATAGACATAATCAGGGCGGAATACCCTCCGTTGAAATGGCTTTTAACTTTCTTAGCATTTGTTCCAACTGGTCTTTTGTCTTTACCAGGGCAGAAAATAGGATTTTGAAATGAAACTGCTGCTTTTGGTAGAAACCCTAAAATCTTGTTCTTCGATTTATTAGTTGCTTGAGACTTCTCCATTTTTGCTATATTAAGCTTTCTCAGTCTCACTCTCTAATTATCCCAATATATAGTGAGAGAAGCTCCAAGCATGATTTGGTCAGAAGAAAAATATAAGACCGATTAAATAAGCTTTATTATTAATTTAATAATAAAACTTAGTTTATTCTGAAACATGTTTTTATTTCTCTGTATTACTACAGAATTCTAAATATTCATTCAATGGGCCAAGTCAAATGCTGAATGTATGCCGTACAACAAAAAATCAACATATAAAAAGTTTAGATTTGTCAATTTTTGATTACTTTAATCGAAGATAGTAAGGGGGTGTTTGGGAGCTATTTTTATGTAAAAATGTATTTTTGAATAGTAAATTAATGAGAAATGTGTGGTTAAAAAATAAAAAAAAAGTTTTTTATTTACATATAACATTATTTTAATAAAAAATGTGTGATTGAAAAGAAGAGAGAGAAAATGCATTTTGAAAAAAATGGGTACCAAACGAGGCCTTAATTACTAATTTTCTTACAAATAAGCTCAAGGCAATTAAATTGCCTAAAATTTATTTTATTTCCTTGTAAATTTCATACTTACAATCAAACACATCATTCACTATTTTTTAACCACATATTTTTTTAAAAAAAATCACTATTTCAAAATACATTACATCTTAAAATCTCATTAAAATGATGCCCAAGCTAGGGATATATATATATATATATATATATATATATATTTAAAAATTTTAAAAAAATAGAATTAATAAATATCTATTTGATTTAGATATTTTAATTATAAACAAAATAAATCAAGAATACTTTTTGTCAGGTTATTTAAATTTCTAAAGATTACTCACTATCAGTTCCATTGTACTAAGGGTGTGCTTTGGAGTTCCATTGTACTAAGGGTGTGCTTTGGAGTTTGGATATATATATATATATATATATATATATATATATTTAAAAATTTTAAAAAAATAGAATTAATAAATATCTATTTGATTTAGATATTTTAATTATAAACAAAATAAATCAAGAATACTTTTTGTCAGGTTATTTAAATTTCTAAAGATTACTCACTATCAGTTCCATTGTACTAAGGGTGTGCTTTGGAGTTCCATTGTACTAAGGGTGTGCTTTGGAGTTTTGGGCACCATTTATGAGCGTTGATACTTGTTTCTAGTCTGGAGGTTTTCTAAAATATTGTGAATAAGTATCAATTTTGAGAGTTTATAAATTAATCGATTTTGAGTGATTTTAGTAACAATTTTTAAAATGGTCAAATTCGTTCTTTGGAGTTCATATTATGAGCATATTTTAAAGTGCTGAATTTAAATGTTTATGAGTAGATCGATTTTTGAGTAATTTTAATAATGATTTTTAAAATAGTCCAATCCATACTCTAGGGTTTATTATGCACACCAACTTTATGCCACTAAAAATCGATGAAAAACCTCCCAAGCAGGCCCGCGGCGGGGTTTAAGGACATCAACCATGTGACATTATTTTTCGTCTAGAAGTAAATTTGGTTTTTGACTTTTTGTCCAATTATTTGTATTCTAGAACATGTCTGGTGCAACTTTTTTTTCAAACTTTCAGCAATAATTTGATCGTTATTTGGTCAGAGGGGACCCACCTATGAGAGAATGGGTTAAATATTGCGACTGCCAACGGTAACTTTTCTGATGAAAAGTTGTGCTAGAAAGCTCCTAGTGTAATACTAGCCCATATCCCTAACCAGCTAATGCACAATACAAAAATTACAAAGACCAAGCATAAAATTTACTTAATTCATGCTCGCTCGACCAACAATACCCTCATTGTTAAACTCAAACATTATCGAAGCTTCAATTGAATTATCTACTAACATATATATATATATATATATATAGTGGCAACGAAGTTCTTGGTAAGACGTAAGGGGGAAGGAAGATCTCCACTCATTTCATTCATTCAGTGCCTGCGATGAGGTGCGACCCACAACAAACAAAGGGGGAAAGCTTGCTTTGCTTGCTGTAGCCCTCTTTTAGTAGATTAGGCTTGGTAAGCGTAAGCTATTTAAGTAGGCTTCCTAACCTTTCGGCATGCTCACCACTCTGATTCTTCTATATATTGTCGACCCTATGTTTACTTCGCAAGCAAATGATTCAACAACCCACATAGGCAATGTAAATGCAGAAAGGAATATACCAAGCAAGAGTTCCCTCATCTAGTAGCTACTTCTCTCACTACTAAAAAACAGTTTTTCACCTACAGAAAATTATCAACGGATTGCATCCGTTGGTAATTATAAACGGATTATCCGTTAGTAAAAATTATTCACTTTTAGCCACGATAATCAACAATGAATTTTTCATTGGTAACGATGAAATCTCTTTGCCAACGGATATTTCGTACCTCATGTAACCGTTTAACATTTAAATCTTTTACCTACGGCATATTCGTGGGTGACGTACCGAATGTAATCGGTGGGTAATTAGAAACGAATTATTCGTTGGTAAAAGTAATTCACTTTCAACTACAATAATTAGCAGAAGATTTTAAATTGGTAACCATAATATCTCTTTACCATCGAATATTCCGTGCCTCATGTAATCATTTAACAGTTGGATCTTTCACCTATGGATATTCCGTTGGTCATTAGAAATGAATTATCCATTGGTAAAAATAATTCACTTATCCCACAACGAAAGTTTACTACAATATCTTCGCAGTTTTCCTCTATAAATTAATTCTGCGGTTCAATAAGTGGTTAAACAATATTTTGGCATTTCAATTCGGTTGGTTAAAAATTTTAAAAAATTAGAATTATTAAATAGATAATAATATCAATAATAAAAAAATAAATAATTTTTTTTTATTATCATGTCTCACACTTATGCAACTATTTACAATATTGATTTTTACCAATTGTAATGATAGACATTTACCAACGGAAAGTTGGTTGGTATTGGTTATGATTTTTACCAACGATAATTTCGTTGGTAAAAGATTCACATTTTACCAACGGAAAATTCGTTGGTAAAATGTTTACTCTTTACTTATGGTAGGATTCGTTGGTAACTATCAGCGAATTAGCAACGGATTTGCAGTTGCAAATATTCTGTTGGTAAAAAATAATAGCAACAGATATTGAGGTTTCTAGAATGGAAAATTCATGCTTGAAGTCATATTTTTTAGTAGTGTCTGCGAAGATCAGCATTATCCTATTACCCCTCAAATCCTGAAGTCCAAGTCTTTTTCGAATTTTGGTCTTCACACTGCCAATAGTTTCTGTCTCTTCCAATTTCGTGGCCAAAATTATTACACCATGTTTTGCAATATGCTTCCTGTACAATAGCACTAGAAAAAAAGGGAAAACATCTCTAGAATGGAACACTTGGGAATTTTATAAAAATCTACTTCACCTATTGCTCAACTGTTGACAGGTGTCAAATGCATAGAGGCACAATATATAGTTTCGTGTTCCTTCAATGACACTGTAAGTATTATGCCCTAGGTCCAATCAACTTTGGACATAAATACTTTTATATATAATTAATGCAATTAAATGGCAGATCTATTATTTAATTAATAGACAATTAAATAAATAATAGAGTCCGTAGATTCAAATATTTGTAATTTGTTAATCACAAGGAGTTGTGATTGTGAGATACAAATTACATCTGATTGAATCTTAAATCATCCGTGGTCGTAAGCAATAACGAGATACGGATATCGTTATTACGGATAGACCATCACGTGTGGCATTTCTTACTTGTGAAGTAAGTAGCTGATCTCACAAGTTAAAGTGTGGTGACACTTAAATGAATACGTGGATGTTTGTTATAGAACAAAACATTGGAGACCCATCGAGAGATTCCACATGGATAACTATCTGAGTGTCGGTGGTTAATCTCTAACGTTCGGTAGTGAAATTGGTCATTTGACTTGAGGTCGTCATGGTACCTTATATGAGGACAGTCATACTTTGGCGGTGTTGGATGTTGCTCTGAAAAGGGCCGCTAATACGACATCGTTCGGGTACGTCAAGAATCGTATGAAGGTTGTGATTGATCAATAAAGGATTCGTCACTCTTAGATAGTAGGAGATTATGATCTGCGTTTCATTCAATTAAGTCAATGATGAAATCCTTGGCCAAGGTGTACTCATAAGTCGAAAAGGAGTTTTCGATTTATATTGACTTAATAGTGGAGTGAAAGATATGATCGATGATCGAGATTGACACAATTCCATATCTCGTAATTGATCGGATCATATTGACGAAGGGATTATAGTTTCACGGTAAACGAACGAATTTGGTTTTGTCATACCACGTGACATTTCTCGTCACATGTATTGCCCTGACACATTGCTAGATGTCAATCAGGGACGGCGAATGTGAATTGACGATAAATTAAAAGGGTGTTTTAATTTATCAATTTTGATTAGATCAAAATAATATTTCACGTCGTTAGGCATCGTGGTCGGGAACCTAATGGGTCACACACAAAAGAGAATTGGAAGATTGCAAATTGCCAATTGGTTAATTTAACAATAGTTGGATAAATTAATTAATTGGATTTGTTATTTATATTTTCGAATTAATTAATTGGATTAATTAATTCACGGACCGGGTTTAATTAATTGGATTAATTAATTATTGGACCGGACCGGGCCGAACCTGTTTGGATTTATATAAATACATAACTAGGGTTTGAGGTCCATTAAGGTTTTCATTATTCTTGCTAGCACAAGAGAAAACCCTAGAGGCTGCAATCATATTCTCTGTGTGGATCACCGTTGGAGGCTGGACAATTGGACAGCTGTGGTGGCGAATCAAAGTTGTGGAACGAAAAGAAAAGCAAAATGATTGCAGAGCTGGAAAAGGTACAATCTTATCACAATTTCTATCTAAACACAGAGGCGATTCTTGGTGGGAATCGAAAATTATTTTAAATTCCGCTGTGCATGTATAAGTAGATTCCCAACAGCTACAAGAAAAAGGGCCTATTGCAACATGCTAAAGGCAAAATTCACCAATTGTATATAGTATTCTTGTTCCCTCAACGACACTACAAGAAAAAGGCCTTTTGCAACATGCTAAAGGTAACATTCATCAATTGCATGTTGTTAAAAGGGGTCTGTCGCAATATTTAGCAAGTATATGTTGCTATTGGTTGAGTTTTGACAATGTTTCTATAAGGAATGTTGCTAATACACCCTTTTGCAATGTTCAAAATCCGTTGTCGTTGAATTTCTTTTTACGACATGCAATGCGCGTTGCTTTTAATGTTTTAGCAATGTGTAGTACGCGTTACTGTTATTCTGTTTTAGCAACAAGCAATGCAAGCTGCTATTACATGTTTTAACAATGAGCTCTTGAACATTATAATTAACATTTTAGCAACATGCGGGCGCGTTGCCGTTAAATATTTTAACAATGTGCATATGAATGTTGCCATTTTATCAATTCATTTTAGTTTGGAACACTTGACCTGTGTTTGGATCTGGTGTTGTTATCGCCAAATTACTTATTAAAGAGTAAAAGCAAAGATTATACTGACTGATGGAAAATTCATACAATATCCTTAATGAAAATGAGAGATTGAGACCTCAAGTGCAAGGAGTATTTAGAGAGGAACTGACTTTGTTTTTCCAGTTCTTCTGATCTTTTTGAGTTTTGTTCACTGCTGAATGATTAAATGTGCTGGGTGGAAAAATTTTGAAATACTGAAGAAGCCCTTAATCGTCCAAATGTTTGCTATACAATTTGAGTGAAGCAAAGTAAATGAAGAGGTCGATTTCACAGAAATTTCATCAGAGATGGAAAACAAAGCTTTTTGCTGTGATTTTACTTGTATTTTGTTTTGGGACTTTAGTGTTAGTGGAATCGCCATATAGCAAGATCAAGGTTTTAGAGTAAATTTCTACGCCTTTGGTTCAGAAGCCGATAATGGCGTTTCTATTTATAGCACGAAATAAACTTCCACTTGACATTGTTTGAGATGCATTCTTCCAGGTAATTAGCCTTTTTTTATTTTTTTATTTAGTTTATTATATCTATTTTTAGTAATATATTTATTATATCTTCATAATGGTGACGCAATAAACAAAATCAGTTTCCCCCTTTGGAATTTGTTTAACCGTATAGAGTATTAAGAGCAGGTAATGTTAAATATTTTGGAAATATGTTCTCTCTTTGCTGTAATGCCACAATTGGCATCCCTTTTGAAGAATATTTTTGTAAACTATTGATTTGGCTACCCTAGTGTTAATGGATAAGGTATAATGCGTTTTTTGATGGAAATATTGATATAGTTGATGATATTAATCCATAAATTGCAAACTCATTAATGACATTGGAAAGGAATGGGATGTAAAGTACTTTTGAGTCATGTTTAGTACTCATGTTGGGCCGCAATAAATAGTTTTTACTCGAGGCAAATGAGTTTTTTTGAAAAACTTGTGATAAAACAAATCAAAGGAAATTATTCACAGGGTAGATATTATAAAGGACAATCAGAGGAAACTGGATCAACAAGAGAGAATGAAGATTTGACTCTTAATTTAAAAGTTTCTTCTAGAAATGTTATATTTGGCCGAGAAACATCTGCATTAGAGGCATCAAGGATTCTTGAGGAGTCTTCTGACCAAGAACTGGTACTTCAGCATCTTGGATGGCTAAGTAATAGTCATTTCGAAATTATAAGCTTTGTGCTTGACGTATGGCGTATCTGCTTGATGATGGGTTATCGATTTTTCACCTTAGATTGCATATATCAACTAGATGCTTGCAGTTCAAGTACTGATATCAGAAAAAAGAACTAATTAGCTGTCACCAGGTAAGGCTTATAATGAGCACATGTTCAGAAATATTGGCTTAAAAGGCTGTACAAGAATCAAGTTTGCAATTATAATATCTTTTTTGCTCTTACATCCTTCATTCATTAATTTTGTTTTTGTGGTTGATTTCTAACATAAGCTCCAAATTTCAGATGAAGTTATTGCTGCAATTGATCTCAAAAAGTGGTAATTCTTCAAAGGTATAGCCTGGTAATTTTTGCAGTATAGTACGTGCTCAATAATTTTTTTTCAATGTTGGTATTGGGTATTACTAACTTCTGAGGAAGTGTGGGTGCTACAATAGATGATGGAAAGAAAAAGTTTATGATGTTCCCATGGCATAGTGCTTCAACTTTGTTCCTTTTACGGTAGGCTTGTACCTCTCAATAAAATTGTAAAGAAATTCAAAGTGAACAATCTCATTCATCTCATGGCAATGGAATGCAAGAATTGTAATCAAGAAGTTTCGACTTTCGAAAGATCAAGGTACTTCTTTAATCAAGTGCCTTTTTCAATTAAGCTATAACATGTTCATTGGTGTTATGCATTTAAATTAACTGTGTCTGAGTATATGGCATGAATTGGATTTAATTTATATATAAAATTCCTTTTGTGGTTGAAGCTCCCAACTTTAATTCATTTATATTTGTGCAAATATCAAAATTAAAGAAAATTATTTGGCTTTCTTGTAGTAGTTGTTCTATGTCAAATGCATTTCAGAGAATGAGTATCATGCATCGAAAAGACGACTATTGCAGAGATTAGCAATTCAAGGAGCAGAAATTGATGCAAAAAATGACATAATAGGGACCCAAAAAGAGGTTTCAAATGAAGAGTGGTCAATTACCTATTTGAAGGATCAGAAATGCTCGGTCAGTCAAGAATACTTAATGTTTGAATCATTATTTAATTTATGTGCTTGTAAAGAGACAATTATTTTCATGTTTATTGGAATATATCAAAAGGAAGTTTCTCACAAGAAAAGCATCTTCAATTTTGTTGGTTAATTTTTGTAAATTGTTGTCTTTGTAATGTGTGTGTGTATTAACTATGCAATGGTCAAACAACATTATGAGAGAGAGAGAGAGAGAGAGAGAGACATATAGCAATGGTCAAAATATGTTGCAAAAACTAAAGATATAAGTATAGACAACAGGCAAACAACGTTGCAAAAAAGTTATTAGCAATTTTCATAGAAATGTTGCAACAAGGTTATTAGTAACTTTCAAAGAACGCTACAAAAAGGTTATTCGCAACATCAATGAACGCTTCAAAAATTTATTCGCAACGTTTTATGAACGCTGCAAAAATGTAGCAACATTCAAAAAACGCTATAAAAAGATTATTCGCAACATTCAAAAAATGTTATCGTGTCAACATCAAGACTTACAACATATGCCCGAACGCTGCAAAAGGTCTATAGCAACGTTTTTTGAACGTTGCAAAAGGTAGCTTTTGATGTAGTGAGAGTGTCATTCTATTCAAGTAAAATAAAGGTAGTAAATTTTTTAGGGTAAATTACATTCAGGATCATTTCAATTTGTTAGTTGTACTTCAATTTTGCTCAATCAAATAACAATAATTTAATTTAATTTTAATTAAATAACTAAATTTTATTTTGTTTTTCTAATAGCTTCTCTTAAAAATGGGAAGTAGGTAACACTATTTATTCAACAGTATATTAATCCCATGTCACTGTACAAAATGCAAAATGACCTTTTTTTTTTTTTTGGTCTTCTTTATTTCCATCACGCATCACCTCTTCTTCACGCAACCGTCCATATCAATCATTTTTCCCTGCCTTCCTCCATTTCTCAAAGCAAACTCCCTTACTTCTTTGCTTCTTTTTCTCATTTCTTCTATTCATTTCTTCTTTTCTTTTCTTTTCTTTTCTTTTGTTCGTTTTCCAAATATTTTTGTCTATATGGTGTTTAATTTCGCGTTCTCAGTGCTTAACATTCTAGAAATTCTAACCCTCTATTTTATTTTTCTTTTATGGAGGTTTGAAACTTCCATCATAGAACAATCGAAAGAATTATTGAAACAAAGTTTTTGGTAAGTAAATATAGATTTTTTTGCTATGAATTGAATGTATGTTGGTTTGATTTTACTGTGTGGTTTTACTTCGATTTTTTTTAGAAATGTATTATCATTCCGTTTTAATTGTTTCGAAAGATTAAAGATTTTATTTTATTTTACGAGGCCAGACAATAGATCGCTTGGGTTAGAAAAAAAGCCCACGTCTCCAGTCATTCAAGTTTGGTGAGTTCTGATCTTGAATTTTTAATGATGTTTCGTTTTTTTATTTTCATTTCTGTTGTTGAAAGGTAAATAACATATATTTCTTGTTTGTCTGTGATTATACAGCTGTTTTAGCTCATTCATGTTATCTCTTGAAACTGGTTAGGCAAATAAGGTGAAGAATTTCAGAGAATAAAAAAAAAATTCTTGGTTTTGTCCATATTCTTGAAGCAGCCAGTTATTTGAGTGTGTGTGCAGGTGTATTTTAGTTGATTCTTTACTATTATTTTACTATCATCGTATGCTATAATGAATGGAGAAAGAAAAAAAAAATTAAAGAAGGAAAAAAAAAATTTGCTTCGCACTGTACGGAGCAACTCCGCACGTTTTGTGTGGAGTTGCTCCACAGTATTTTTTTTTTTTACTTTTAGCAATTTATTTTTTTAAAGTAGAAATATGAGATTTTTGATAGAATCTATTAAGTGGTCATCAAATTTGTTGAATCCTAGAAGTTAGATTTCTCTTTCATTTCCTAATTCTATGAAGTTTTCAAATTAAATTGTTTACAAATACCTTTTGGTGATAGAGAATATAGATTAATAATAGTGTATTTTCTTCTGTAAGTTAGAAAACCATAGAGAATTAAATAAATAAATAACTCCTCCACACACTGTGGGGTGCGGAGGGTTTAAGTGAACTCTCCAAACTGTGCAGAGAAGGTTTTTTTTTAGCAATTTTTTTTGAAGTAGACAAAGTTCCAAGTGAACTCTTTGAACTCTTCATAGTGTGCGGAGAGTTCACTTAAACTCTCCGAACTTTGAGGAGGATTTTTTTTATATTTACTCTTAGCAATTTTTTTATTATTTTAGTTTTTTTTCAGTAAAAATATGAAATTTTTGGTGAACTCTTCGAATTGTGCGGAAAGTTCAAGTGAACTCTTTGAACTCTCTGTAGTGTGCGGAGGGTTGTATATTTACTTTTAGCAATTTTTTTATTATTTTAGTTTCATTTTTTTTTAAGTAAAAATATGAAATTTCTGGTAGAATCTATTGAATGATCATCAAATTTGTTGAATCCTAGAAGTTAAATTCCTCTTTGATTTCCTGGTTCTATGAAGTTTTTAAATTAAGTTGTTTACGAATACCTTATGGTGATAGATAATATATATTAATAATAGTATATTTTCCTCTATAAGTTAGAAAATCATAGAGAATTTAAAAAAAAAAAAAATCCTCCGCATAGTTCGGAGAGTCGAAGTCTCCAACTCTCGGAGGGTTGCTTCCGACCCTCCGCACTGTATGGAGAGTTCACGTGAACTCTCCGGACTGTGTGGAGCATTGCTTGCTCCTCAAATTTTATTATTATTATTATTATTTTCATCACTACAAATCCATCTCCAAAACCCCCCTCTCTCTCTCTCTTCATCAGTTCAACTCTTCTCTTCCTATCTCTTTATATATGTTATTTCAAATTCTCTTAATCAATCCAAGGATACAATATTGTTATGACAAGGGCAACAAGATGCTAGTGAAGAAGCTATTAGAGAAAAAGGGTCAAGAAATTTCTCTCCTCTGCATTGTCCCATATTCCAACCATGAAATGTAAAAGAATAAGATTGAAGAAAAATCAAATAAAATGGTTCTTTTGTTGGGATTTTGACTTTCTTTTGGCGAATCCATTTCATAGCATTTCTGGGATGAATTTAAAATTTTTGTTAATTATTTTAAATTTTTCGGTATGACATTTCTTGACATTCTGCTCGATTATGTTTTTGATTTGGTTGCATATTATTGGCTTATATTCTTTGGCAAAAATCATTTGGCAAGTGTTTCCCTATATATGTTTGGGCTTCAGATTTTTTGTAATTTGGGTTTTAGATTGAGTTTGGTTTCATTACATATTATGATCAAAATGTTGCTTCAAAAGAATGAATGTAGCTAGATAAATGTTTGATGAAATGCTTAAGAGAGAGGAGGAGGCTACTGATCATAATGTTTGACTTTTAATTGATCAAAATGTAAAAAATGATTTTTCATTTTTCTCCCTTCTTAACAATAAGATTTTTTTAAAAAAATTTCTTAGCATTGTAAATGGCAATTTGCATGTTAGTTTTAAAGATTCATATGAAGAGCTCTTTAAATTTGGCCGATTTTATCTTCTTAAACATACTAGCTTTTTGTGGTACTTGTTTATAGATTGACTCGTCGAGAGAAATGAAATTGACAGAGAGCAATGAAATGGGCTCAATAATAAGAGAGAGAATGAAATTGGTTCAACTACTGAGAGAGGATGAAAAGCGAATAGCATATAAAAAGAGAATGAATTCACTCATTTATGCTGACTGCGACTTTCATGTCCTGTCTTCTTGTTTTGCTTCATGACTCTATTTCCTCTTTTCAGAATAAATGAACTAATTATGTAGAGACACATATTATACATTTGAAATTCCTTATGTCCGTGCAAAATAACTTTGAAGTCATTCTAGAGCAAATTAAACCACTGCAATGTCTCTATTAGGAATACAATTGTGCAAATTAATATGAATTAAATCTGCATTACATGGGATGTGGATTTATTTACAAATGTTGGTGATTGGTCTAAAGACAATATGTGCAAATACGGTATGCTGTAATACTATATGTTATAGTTAAGATAAAACATATTATACGTATATGCTATAATACAATGTACATCATAATATAATGAGAAATTATTGTTGTACATTTTTTTTTGGGTTGTTGTTATATTACAGCAATATACATATTACAGCATATAGCTTACCGTATATTCTATAATACAATCTGTGCGATCATGCAGTGGCTTTTTTTTTAATTTAATCATGCAACCTAATATTTGTTTAGTTTTTTATTTTATTAGTTAAAAATATGCATTAAATTTAATAAAAAAATATAATTACAAGAATAAGTTTAACTTCAATATAATACAAAAAAGTAATCATTGCTAACAACAAAAGAATCTAAAAAAATAAAGAAGAAAAAAATGAAAAAAGTAAAACTTGTGAAAAGAAGAAAATGAAAGCATGATGCCAAAAAATTTGACATTATTGTTCGAATTAGAAATGCATTATTGATAAACAAAAGACTTTTGCAGTCACCATATTAAAAGTATGGATTATTGTGTTGTGTTAAAATTTTTTTAAATAATAGTGATAATTCTTCTTATTACGCTAATAAAATTACAATAATTTTTTTTTATAAATAGCATAAACAATCATTTTTATTTTCAACAAAAAAACACATTTAAAAATTAACAATTTCAGAATCACTTTTTTTTTATATTCCCGAAAATACAATTATAAAAAAGAAAACAATATTGAATTACAAAAAAATAATATCTGCTAAATACGATATCTAAAGACAATATGTGCAAATACGATATGCTGTATATATGGTATGTTGTAAATACGATATGATGGAAATACAGTATGCTATAAATACGGTGTGCTGCATATACGGTATGATGCGAATATGATATGCTGTAAATACGATATGCTACAAATATGGTATGCGTAAATACGGTATGTTGCATATACGATATGTAAAGTGCATATACAATATGAATGAATCCGGTTTCGTCCACTACAATAAATTTATACCGTATATGCTGTTTATCGTATTTGCAACTTACCATATATGCAGCCTATCGCATTTGCACGCAATTTACCGTATTTACAGTTTATCGTATATGTTACCTACCGTATTTGCAGCTTACCGTATATATCGATTTTTGCACTTACAAATACCGAGAATGCAGAACACCATTCACTTACCAAACCGAATGTCAAAAAAAAATTTCAGATTTTTATTTTTTTAACATAAGTATAAAATAAATATTAAAATATACGAAGGACAAAATATAAAACGCATATGAATGTTCAAGTCAATTTATAATTTTGTGCTCAATCTTCAATTTCCCAATATTACACAAAATTTAGAAATATAATTTTCACATTCAACTCAATCATATCAACACTATCAAAAAATACAGCAAAATAGTTTGTATAATTTCGTATATTTTTTATTCTAGCATATTTTTTCTAAATAACACAATATTGTTGCAATTGTAAAAATAATTTACAATTATTTTCTTATATCATAAAAATATTTTTAGATATTACGTCAAAAATTTTCAAAAAATTAAAATTTATACGTTAATAAAAATACGATAAATACAAATTTCCTGCACCGTGACATAGACTTGTGTTAATATAATTCGTCCAAGTAGCGTAGTGTGCATTTATTGGAAGAATCCAAAAGGCAAGGTGGTAGGTATAAATTGTGGCCGTCCTACGGCGACAGGTACCGAAACATTCCCACCTGGCTCCTCTATTCTATTCACTCAATCACCGCTTGGATCATTGACGGTAGGTAGTTGATAACTGCTTGACGTTTGTCTAGTGTAGGACAGTAGTAGAACATGTAGACGTATAAATTGTTGTAACTAAAATGTTTCTCATTTTCTGATTTTCCTAAATTTCCCCTTTTAACAGATCAGTTTCTCAAAAGGTGATTCCTTACCAGAATCAGGAGTTGCAGTTATAGAGAACAAACTGCTATCAGAAGCAGTGCTGCAGTCTATAATTGGCGAGCACGGTGTTTCCCCTGAAGCAAAACAAAGTTTAGCTGCAAGGCTATCAGAATTCTTCAAAAAATGTTCTTCAGCTAGTCAAGAACTGGAATCCAAGAAGACCACCGTCCCAAAGGGCAGCCAACCGGGAACTCAAAATGCTGTAGCAGCAAATAATCGTTGAGCCAATATGGTATTTCACAGTAAAGTTGTTTGAGCAGTGAGCTTCTTTATCACTTGTGTTTGTGTAATAAACTTCCAACTTTGCTTTTGCTTGTATATAATATTATTATGTGAACAAGTGAAATATCCATCTGTAGACCATGAACAAGAGCTAATATTTAATTATTTATCTACGTAAAATATAAATGGATGCATACGCTCTTAAATGCTAACCGACACCACAAAACTACTGAAACAAGTAATAGACTAACGTACTCATTTACACCAGCAACTTGTCTTTCAACGTCGTGGTTTTTTCTTCATTTCGAGAGCAGAGACTCGAGTGTCTTTGGATTGCCGACAGGAGGACTGCAGGTGAAGTTTTGGCACACAAGAGCTACAACCTTATCAGCAGCAAAGTTGCTTCTAGCCATTGCAGCAATATTTCCGTTAGTCTCCTCCCAAAACCCCCTTTCTTCATCATCGCTGGGATCTATGTGGATCACCTGCACTCAATTGGACCGAACTTCGAGTAAACGGGTTTGATGATAGGAATAAAAGGAAAGCGAGGTGGGTAATGTGTGTAAGTACTCAACTATTCGATTAGGATCGTATGATGCATGCGCGGCAGCTAACATGCTGTCAAATTCTGCAGAAGGCTTACATCCAACCAGGACTACTTGTCTGTGGGAAGACACAGAGTGCATATCTGCAGCACAACACATCAATGGAACAGCCATTGCTGTATCTTTCAACCTCTTCTCAAAAACAGCCTGTAGTGACATAGATCACGCAAGGACAAGAGTAAGCAAGAGAGACGAGATTCCGAGCATGTTCAGCTAAGCTTATAAAAAGTTTTCCTTCGCAAGCATGTTAGAATTATCTTATTTTTAAGTTAAAAAAAAAAAAAATTATGTTAATATTATATTAACTCGTACCTAAGAGCTAACTAGTTAACTTCTTTCTAAATTTGACCAACAAACACAATCATTAATTTTAAATCTTGTTTATTTGCTTATAAGTTGACATTTTAAAAGCATAGCTGAAAATGCTTGCAAACCGCGAAAAGCAGAAATATTTTAACAAAACAAAAGCATACCAGAAGGCGTTCTGCATTGTGCCTGTAGCTATCGGACTTACTGGTGCTGACCAGGGAAGCTAACCTTATAAGGTTGATGACAGAAACACTTTTTGCGGAGGGCTCTGCACCATCATGATCTTCTTTCACTCGAAGGAGAACAGAAGGATCTTCCCCCGGTGTGTTGAAGTAACCTCCGCCCTCTTTATCAAGAAACAGTTCGTCCTGAAAAGAATCAAATTTATAGAGCACGCAAGAACTAAATTCGAAAGGACAAGTTGCTTTTAGATTTTTACTTGCATGTGCTGCAGTTCAATTGCCCATGCTAGCCAAAATACTGAACCACCTAACTCATAAAGATCCAGTAGTCCGGATATCAGAAAGGCGTAGTCGTCCAAAAAACCAGGTGCTTTAGAAGGGCCATTCCTGAAACTGTGTTGCAGCCGGCAAGTTTGCTGATTATAAAGATTTTTTCTAATAAAAGATGCCGCCTTTTCAGCAACTTCCATGTACTCCTCGGACTATGATCCACCAGACAGAAGAGGTTAAGATATTCATTTAGCTATAAAAGAATACAGTAACATGCAAGAACATGAAAACTTAGGGAAGATGAAGCCATATCGTCAAGGATATCAGTGCAAAATCCAGGAGGTTCCTAAGTATGATGCTCCGAACAATTATCATGGTTATCGAATAAGGTCCAAAAACATGCACACACTCACAACAATCAATTAAACTCCTGTAAGAAGCGCCTAAATACGTCGTGTCAGACACACCCTACTATTTTCTTCTCCCTATAACCCGGACGAAGAAATTTGCATCTTTTCCCTTGATTTGATCCTACCTTCGCTTATAACCCCAAGGCAGAGGACGGCATAAAAAGATTCAATGGACAACAGAGACGCGTTGAAATAAAAATAACCAACTGTGAATTCAAATTCCAGAGATTAAAAGCGCTATATAAATCATTTTGCTCATTTGCCATTCTGAAACAAAAACCTTGTGTAAAATGACAATTCCTGATCAACTTATTTCACAAGCCAAAGAAGTGCAGTATCTTACAGTAGTTCCAGTAACAGGAAAATAGAATTTTGTTCCTTCCGGTTCACCCTTCAGAATTTTAGAAGCTCTTGCAAATGAAGAAATTGCAAGTCCATTCCACGACACGATGACCTAGACAACATCAGATGGCTAACATTTCATTTACAATCCAATAAACCCACACAGACACACACTAACATATAAGAGCAAATTATCAATTCCTGTCTACCAAAAAATACCTTATCATCCAAATGTGGCCTCGGGCGTTTTGATCTCATGTCAAATAGCTTTTTTCGACACATCCCCAAAATCTCTAGATACTTCTCAACAGGCATACCAAATTTTGATGCCATTGCAGAATTACTATTTCTCTCTATAAGCACATTTTTACCCTTGAATTCATTGTGAGTATCACTCATACTTGAAAGATCACAGTTACCAGTTGGTTTAATGTAGTAGTGCTCTTTAAATAGATTTGCATGTTCTCCAAGTATGTCTTCAACCTTTCAAGATGAAGAGATTCATCATAAATTAAACAAATAGTGAGGCCCACACATGAAAAGAAACTCCAAAATACATATAATAGTTAGAATTTCAAATCGAAGATCACAAAAAGGAATATAGAACAGAATGGGAAGTGCTTGTCAATCATAGATCAGTGCTAGCTACCATTACTAGAGAGGAGTAATAACAATTCATTATGTAAGGGCAAAGTCTCCTCAACAAAACCAGCAAAAGTAAGAGTACCTCACGACTGGTCCAAACATAAAAAGCACCCTCCTTTTTCTTTGTAGCACCTTCAGATTCTGCACTATCAGCATCTTCCGCCGAAAAGATTTCACCATTAGGACCAATCATATCTCTCCTTAGATAATCGAGAATATCCCGGGACATGGTAGAATAGAACACATCTTTTGTGATGGAAAAGACATCAAGATAGACATTAGCAAGTTGCCCTTGGTCATACAACATCTTCTCAAAATGTGGTACTGCAAGGAAATTGGGTTCTCTTGACAACTCAGTTAATGCAATAAGTAAACATCCACCAGTGTTGGTTTAATAGACCTACTAAATGAGGCGGACTAACCATGCCAACATTCATCCACACTGTATCTGTGGAAACCACCACCAACGTGATCGTGAATACCACCCCTGGCCATGCATTGTAATGTAATGGTCACCATGCTTAAATCTTCATTAGCTCCATTCAATTTCTCTGCCTCCTTTAACTTCTTTGAATGATAAAGCATCAACTGGACCTCAACTGGTCGAGGGAATTTTGGTGCAGAACCAAACCCACCATACTTAGAATCGAAACTGTCAGCAAGCTATAAAAAAAATTAAACAAAAAATTAGATACAAGTAAACTCTATGAAGCATTAGAAATTTTAATAGTGGTAACCGTATCATGGCAAGGATTTAATTGGTTATGTAGCCTACTCTTGAGAAGCTAAATTACAATTACGAAACAAATAGAACATAAAAGAACAAAGCCCTTTTAATTTTAATTTTCTGAATAAAACAATGCAGAAAAAGATGGCAGTGTCAATCAGCCGAAGGAAAATTTTCCATGCAGTTTCAAAAAGTATGTCTTCAAATCCAACTTCAAAAAATCAATATATCGTGTTCGATGATAGCAATAAATATTTAACCTCAGCAAAATTTACCTTTTCAGCACATAGCTTCAATGCCCTTTGTGGAACCCCATCTGGTAGCCTATCTAGTCTCGCAGCAGTAGATAATGCTTCTGATAATTGCTCTATTGCAAAAGACCCACTTTGTACAAGTAAATCTCTCTTAAGGTCCCAAGCTTCCTTCACCTTCCTGAAAGATAAAAATGCTAATGGGCTCAATCAGGGATAAGATTGGTGTACCATCAACCTCAACCTCAAACAAGAACTACATATTCATGGAAGGCATTACCTGAGTATGGATTTAAATCCAGGCCTTCCATATTTATCCTCTGGAGGAAAGTACGTCCCACCCATCAATGGCTTTAGATCAGGTGAAAGGAAGACACTGAGTGGCCAACCACCACCACCATATAAAGCTTGCACATATGTCATGTACACCTGGAGAGTAATGAAAGCTCTCGGACCTCAGCAAAGCACAAGATTATATACAAGAAATTGATTTTGGCGATAAAAATGGCAGGATAATTTCAAGGTTCTATTATACCTTTTCTAACCGATGCCTGCATTCAACAAGGGAAAATACCAAGCCAATTACTTTTTAAAAAATGTATTTAGCACTAGTAGAGAAGTAACAAGTTTTCTTTTATTAGGCCTCACAAAAACCTATTCCCGCACCACTGCTTCAATGAATGAGCAGAAGAGCGTAAATATGAATTCAGAAAAAAAAAAAATGTCCAGATTAATAAGAAACAATTTCGAGCAAGAAATTAAGCCCTTGTTTGACAACCATTATTTGAAAACTTTTTTTTTACATACTCATTTTTAGCCATACATTCACACAATAAAATATTCTTCACGTAAACACAAAACCTTTTCCTACTTTTTAACCACACATTCTCCTAGAAATCACTATTCATTACTTTTTTTTTTCTAAACAATGGTTGTCAAAGCTAAATTGATAAAGCGTTCATACTACATTTAAGAAAATAATGTTGCAAGATGAAAACAAATGATATAACCTCCTTGCTGATACTAGGATGCAAAGCATACCTTATCAACGTCTGGTCTTTCTTCTCGATCGACCTGCCAAGGGAACTTGTTAAATCATTCACACTACATTTAAGAAAATAAATGAGCTTCTTGGATTATAAGCAGCTCACCTTGATACTAACAAACCAATCATTGAGCAATTTGGCAACTTCTTCATTCTCAAAAGATTCGACCTCCATTACATGACACCTTAATTGATTAAACATTGTCCACAAAAAAAACAATCTTTAGCCATTTCAATATTTATACAGCTCCAAAAGTAAATCAATTTTAGAAAAATGATAAAAGTCATACCAATGGCATGTGCTATACCCAACTTCAAATAAATGAAACCGCATTATCGCATAAATCCAATTAGCAAAAGCATACGAAAAGGAAATCGAGTCAATTGAATTCCAAGGATTAAAAATAATAATAATAAATAAAAATAAAATTGAAGATGAAAGGGTCAAAGGGGGTTTTAACGTTAGTTGGAAAAATTGGAATATACTTGACAGGAAAATGGGCACATCTCTTCTAAGAGCTTCAGAAAATGCGTCTTCACCCCACGGATACCAATCAACCTTTTCAAAAAAATTGAAAAAAAAAAAAAATTGCTTTACCAAATTTCTAAGCAGGTGATAGCTCAAGAATTTTTAACGTTTCGGCATACATACAGGATTATGTGCATGTTGAAGAAGGTAGGGACTATGTTCAGCCGCAAGACGATTTCTATGGTTGTAGGTCTTCGACGACGACGTTTCTGAGGTATGTTCCGCCATGGCCAAGACTCTAGAAATTGAATACGCCGACAGAAAACGGTCGACAAAGGCCAAGTAACTGACGCAAATGAATTACTGCTACAAGTATTCCTACAAGTTGTAAACGAGTGGAATCTTTTAGCTGAATTTTTTGTGAAATAGTGATGGTGGCAAGCAGAGGTAGTAGACAAAATTAACAGCCTCTTGAGCATTTGGGGATTTTATTATGGAAAGAAAGAGAAGGAAAACGGGAGAAAATTTGACAAAGATGAATGACTATTGCCACGTGGCGGGTTATGCAGAATGCAACCTGTTGGGCCTTTACGTATCAAGGCGGTTAAGGATAAATAGATAAATAAGTAAATAACGTGAAAATAAATTTTAGCCCACGTTTGACTAACTCAAAAATCAGATCAAAATCAATAATTAATTATATTGAACACAACTTCGATTTTTCAATCACATATTCTACTATTTTTTATTAAAGTTTACTAAAAATTTAACTTTTATTTATACCAAGCTAAGGGCCTCTTCAATAGTAATTTTAAGAATTGATTTTTTGATTGTTAAAGAGAAAAGTTAATCCTACATGTAGTGAAGAAATAAAAAATGACAACTAAAATAGTGGAATAATAGTCAAAAAATTAATTTTTTAGATGAAAATTACTACCAAATGGAGGTTAAGTAATTTATTTATTTTGAGGTTGAAATTACTTAAATACCTTTATCTAATTATACGGAAAATTTCAAATGTTAAAAGCATATTAAAAAAAAAAAAAAGATGTAGCCCAATTTTGATGGCCCCTACTACTGTCCTGCCCCTAGAG
>NC_036252.1:19421231-19463954 GCF_002742605.1 Olea europaea var. sylvestris | reverse complement strand
AAGTTCGTTAATTGCTGAAATATGGTATTTAAAGTTCGTTAATTGCTGAAATATGGTATTTAATGAATAAAAAATGCCGAAATATGAAATTTATAATTTAAAAGAGCAAAATAAAGATACTTCTTTACGGAGTGAGATAAAGCTAGCAAGGTTAAACCCCACTCAAGTTGAGAGTATTGAAGTTGGCATTCAACAACTTGATGAAAATGTTGCTCAAATTGAGGTTGGGACTAAAATTGAAAGTCCAAATGTTCCTACTGTTGAGACAAGTGTTCAGGATTATCAATTGATTAGAGATGGAGAAAGGAGACAAGTCAAACAAAATCCAAGGTATGAAATAAATCATTTGAATGACTTTGCCTTTATCTCTGGCGAACTCTAGAACTTTCATCTTATGAAAAGGCCATGAATAGCTTTAAATCTGAGAAATGAAAAGATGCAACGAAAGAAGAAATGAAATCTTTACTTGTAAATAATACATGTAAATTAGTAAAGAAACTTAAAAATCAAAGAGTTGTTCAATTCAAGTGGATTTTTTACTCAACTTGTAATTTTCCATCATCAAAGTGTGGAACAATATTTATAGATATTAAAATAAATATAGAAGTAGCATCTATAAAAAGACAACTATATAAAAGAAAATAGAATTACAGCCATAACAACTAAAAGAGTTCTTACTTACAATTGCAACATCACACGTCCCTTCATGATATTTTTCTTACAAAAACTCAATTACTTCTAATGCGTTGGCCCTTTCGTGAATATCGGAGCTTGCACCGTTGAACTGATATATCTTGTTTTTAGTGTCCAGCATAAAAAATCATCATGTCCAGAACAAAATGTTACTGCGATACTTTGAAATCTCTCTTGTTAAGTAGTGTCTCATATTTGCCACCGAAGAACCTACATTTATTCCAATGTATAGAAATATTTAAAATAAATAATTTTGAAGTTATGAATATAAGATTATAAATTGAATTTTGATAAAGGAATCTTACTAAATTTTCATAATTTGTTATGGTTAGGATAAACATGGACATAAAAAATATTCATTGTGACAATCTTTCGTGTGTATACACGCATCTTCTCTGGTGAAACTGCTTCTAGTGGATATCCAAAAACGAAGCATTCAATTATTTGAGAAGGAAAATTCCAGAATTTGGCCTATAGGAAAAATAATTTGAAATTAGTTTATGTTAATGTTGTAAATGTAAAATAGAATTAAATGGAAAATTAAATATTACAGTAAATTGTTGAGACACTTACCCATTATTTTGACAAGGTAGATATGGTATGATTTCCAATTTCATATGTTTTCTTAAAGTTGGTTTGCCGAAGAAAATATCTGTAGATACCAATAATGATTGTACTACAGTCAAAATTGGTTCTGCATGTAATTTAATTGCGTCCGATGTATGAATTGTGGCTGCAATCATATACATGAAATTTTCACTTTTGAAAGTCAATAAGAAAAAGAAACCAAGTGTTGCCTGGATATACAAATGGAATCAATAAATAGTTGTATGTTATCCACGGACGAGCAGAAACAAGTAATTCTCATTTTATGTACTGTTGTAATGCATTGAAATTACTTGTACACTGGACAGCTCCTCCTTTTATAATCGTATACCAATGAACACATTCATTCTCGAATCTAAGATCCATGATTGCATATTCTTTAGAAAGCATGGAAGATCCATCGTGAATAAGCATTCTCAACAGCTTTAATTCTATATCAATATGCTAGTAAAAAAAAATGTAAATTAGATATATTAATAATGGAATAAAATTAATTATGATTACTAAAGTTGACTTACCACAATATTTATATCTTTCGTTTGATTTATCATATTTATCAGCGACTGTCTTCTGTATAGATTGTCGATTTCAACCTTCTAGTATACGCTGTCTAAGAAAAAATTAAATTGTCGTCAAATAAGTAAAATACAAATTATAATGTTTAAGTTAACGAGGTTAAATTTAATATCTTACTCTAATGGATTTTGTGGTATCCATTCTCTAATGTTTTTGTGTCTGTCGATGTTATAGTCTTTTAAAGTATTAGTTGGCGTTGTCGATGGAGATTGTATCTGTTTTTGTTTACCTTTTTTTTCTTTCATCGATCTTTCAACGTTTTCTGTATGTTCAGATGTTGAAGGGATTTCGAATTCAACTGGACTTGTATGAGAAGGCACGTCTCGTTGTACAGAAGCTACAATTGTTTCCATGCGTGATTTTCAGTCGGATAACTGATTTTGTATATTTCGATTTTGTTCATCAATGTAAGACTTCGTTTAACCGAAACTGGTATCCACATAAGATTGCATGTTAGATTGTATGCCCTGGAAGTAGTCTTGTAACTCTTGTTGGTCTTTTTGCTGATGTTCAAAAAATTGTTTCCGATTGTCAAGAATTGTCTGGCAGAGAGCTTCTTGCTTTTCAAGAATTGTATGATATTGAGCTTCTTGCTTTGTTGATTCTTGAATTATATGTGTTTTTAAGTTGTCGTAGAAACCAAAGACATCTTTTCTGTGTATATTGAACATCTGTTCCATATGTTGTTTAGTTACATAGTTTGAACTACCAGCAGAAGTAGATTTAATTCCATCTGAAGTGTGGATAGTTCTTTTTGTGTATGTATGTTATATGCTGGAATTTGTTGTGTTACATTGTCAAATTCACCATTGACAATGTTGTCTAGTGTATGATGTTGGTTGTCAATTGGTAGCGAAAGATTTGTATACCAGAATGTTTCCAATTTTGCTTCAGTAGGATTTAGCGTTGCAATTACTATAATATATAATTGTAATAAAATATCAGATGTATTTTTTAAAATTTATTTATAAAGAATTAAATATATATTCAATTGTATATTTAAATAAATATACCTCTTGAGCAGCAAAAAATTGTCTAATATGTTCTGTTGATACTATTTGAGGTTGCCATTTATGCATTCGTGGACATTTTAAGCTTGTACGGATACGATGACTGAATTGTCATCCAATTAGAGAAAAAGTTTCATATATCCAATACTGAAATATATGTAAAAAGAAATATTAAAGTTTTTATATAATTAAATTATATGTAATGGGGAAAACAATGAAAGAAAAATACCTGGAATGCGAGCGGATAACCATGCAACGAATATTTATAGTATGTTTGGTCATTTTGTTGTATTTTTCGTACTCTTTCGAGCTGTGATTCTTGTGATGAATTTAATAAAACAAAGTCTGTCTTACGTCCCCATGGATACATAAGGAACTCATCAAGTTGTTCAACTATTCTAAGGGTTCTGAAATCGATGTATCTTCCGGTTGGTTTTAAAACGCATTCGACGAACATAACTAATCCCAACTTAAATTTATCTTCTCGATCGTGACACATGAAATACTTCAGAAAGTCTTATCATAGTAATTCTCTTTGAACTATTGAAATATTCATCCCTAAGTCGAGTATTACTAAAATTGAGATCAACAATTACTTTATGACATGGTAACTCAGTGATTAGACAAAATTCTTGCAGGCCAAAACGGGCTACATGATTGTGCAATTGTATTCAAACTTCGTTATTTTTATCGCAGTTTATAAGTCTCATTGTGAACTCATGTATTAATTTGCTGCTAAATTTCTCATTTTGATTTTTATACATATTTCCGCAAATGAATCTATGGAATGGACTGCACAATAAAGAAACTTGATCGTCCGCATCTTTAAGTTCTACAAAATTTTTAAGATATTGATGATTTGCAAATTAAGTAATCGTAGCAGAGAACCATTGATTTCGAGATAATATGTATTCTAACGATATATGCAAAAATTATTAAAAAAAACTATTCATTAGTCAACAAATTTATTCATATATTAATCTAACATAATTTTTTAGAAGCTGACAATTTTTTATTATTATGATGAATGATATTTTATGTACTACAATTTTATTAGAAATAAATTTAAGATTATATCCATACTACTTGAAGCATTGTTTTTTGTCGTTGATTTGAAACTGTACATGTATTGTGATGGAAAGGATAACTACTCACATTTTTATATTTGAAACTTAATAGTACAATACATAGATGGAAACAATATAATTTGCACTATGATTAATATACAGTTTAAATAAATAAAATTTGTGAACTTTAATAATTACGTAATATATTTGAAGAAAATGTTATACAAGAATTTATGAAATTGGAATAAGTCAATAATGAGCGGAGAAAAATAATTGTAAAAAATAATATTAAAAAAACAAAATATAACTATAAAAATAAGTAATGTCAATTACAGAAATGAATAAAAAAAATTTCTGTGTCGACATACAAGAACAAAATTATATAATAATTATTCCAATACTTTCGAACAAAATAAATAATTTTATATAATTAAAATTCAAACAATATATAATGAATTTGCTGCAATTCAGTGATTTTTGTATTTATTTTCCCTACTTTTCTCTATTCTTACACTGTAAGAATGAATATGTTATTACTGTTCATTTGTAAAGTATTTTCATTTTTCCATTTTATCCTTCAATCTTATTTTAATTTTTCAACTTAATTAATATATCACTATTACTACAAAATTAATTTTGTAAATAATATGATAATTTTTTTTACGTGGTTTAGAAAATTTCTTTATAAACTTTTAAATTATTTTTAGTGTAAAAGGAGACATCATTTAAAAAATTAAAAATTTCGATAACAAGCTAACTCTAAAAATTCATCGAAGATTGTTCGGTAGTTGAATCCATAAATATTTTATATTCTCTCAAAGTTCATTTTGAAAATTATATCATAGACACATCGAATGATCTAAATGAATCTTGAAAATAGTTAAACGTATATCAAACGTGTGTGTTAAAAAATGCGTATAATTCATTTTTTCTTAAAAAATCAATTATTTTCTTAATGTTGATTATTTTCGCAAGATAATTTTCTTAATACAGTTTACATCATTTTTTTATAAAAAGTGTATGAAGTCAATTTTTTTTAACGTAGGATAAATATTTAGAGCGATAGAAAGTGAGAGAATAACTATAATTGGCGATCTGAAAGGGAAAACAATGAATTTTGACCTCGAAAACGATGCTCACCCAGCAAAGCTCAGTGGCCAGGACGTGCACGTCGAAAAGAGCTTTCCAAATTGGGGTCATGGACGCGATTCTGATAATCGTAGCAAAAGTTATGGCCAAATTACCAAAAATACGTATAAAAAAAAAACTTTGAGCACTCCGTAAAGCGCGGAGTGTTTCTCCCCAACACTCCACGCTACGGGAGTCATCGCACTCCGCGAGGCGCGGAGTCACACTCTCTGTCACGCTCCCCAAATTAACATTGATATCTATACACAACTTAGATATAGAATTTTACATATATTTTATTTTTATTTTTTTTGTTCCAGTTTGTTAACTTCTAATCACCTGTGACACGATCATATAACATATCGAAACCCAAAATCGTATCGCCTTAATCCAACATATATATTCTGTACTTATAAACATGTCTATAGGCCATTTCAAAAGTGCATTATATAGGATTCCAAAATATAACCCAACAGATAGCAGCCTACAAAATAACCCTACAGGTCGTCATCCATGTACATCGAACTTTGGAATCCTGTAAGAGCTCCACAGCTAGCCATGCTCTCTATGTAGTTCCATGCTCACCTACAATGCAAGAACTACATAAGTCAATGCTTAGTAAGCAAAATCATGCATGTCCTGAACATGAGTAATAACGAAGTATGACACCATGCCATTTACTTTAAATATCATGATAAAAAAGTATCATATTTCAATATTCGTCAAAGTCGACTATAAATCATTTCACTTGAAATCTTTCATTTCATTGGGTCCTTGACCCACCTACTATGCACCGGATATGGCTCTACATAATATCAATATCAATAATCAAATGGCCAATATGAAATCGACACCGACGAGTGGACCATCCTCTCATGACCATTAGAGGCCCATCCCCTTACTACTCCTATGATCACCTAAGAAGTCTCCCACTCGACTGCGCTAATAATCATAATATCATAAGGGCATAGTCGAGTGGTCCGCCCTCCCGTGATCACCAAAGGCCCATCCCCTGTCTACCTTTGCAATCACCCAGGAAATAACACCCGCAATGCCAAACATATCACATAAGCATGCCTCACATGCCTCGGTACCCTATTAGTGGTTAATAAAACATTTATAATGAAACTCACTTTGAAATCATGTTTTGCATGCAGAATTTTCAACCATGTTACATGTCGTGCATGCATATGAAAATGCTCATCAATGACGTATTTAATGAAAATCGATGTCAATAGATTCCGCAACCTCATACTTAATGACCGTAACCACCATATGATGTGCTATAAGCCTCTTATCAAAGTTATGTAGATATTTCAACATTACTATGTCACATATACTAGGTTCTTGCATCGTAGTTGCAAATGAATTTTCACTTACCTTTCACCTTTGTGTGTGCAAGCTTCTATGGAGATTAGATCAATATCCTTTTTCACTCGAAGTTGGAAAATCACCGGTATTACCATTTAATATTAAAGAGAATCCTCAATTTAATAACCTTAATGCACAAAATCCCAAAATACATCAATTCTTACCAAAATAATTTAGACGGAATCATCATTTCAAGTTACCAATGGCATTACAAACTTATCCCATAAATCTCGCTATTTCTCGAGTCAAATTATGAATGTCAACGTCATCCAGTTGTTGTTGACAATCTAGTACCCTTAGAATCTATTTTCTGCCCCAAGAGATGATTAATGTACATGTAAAGGCTGAAATCATATTAAACACAAAATTGGACAGAATCTGTTTTCAGATTTTCATTAATTTACATAGATACAAGTTATATCTTCAGTATTGTCCAAAATCAAAGTTTAAACCATCCAAATTCATCAATCAACACATCTCTATTTTTGTTGGTTTCTTTCAGGTTTTTGTACTTGATTACCCTTCTTTTTGCCATCATAAAATCATCAAAAACCCTTCTAATTAAACTCAAGTAAGTTTAGAGTTTTAACATATTATAAAACACCCAAAAGGACTAAAGAAAAACTTCAAAACCGTGACTTTAACTAACCTTTACAAACTGCAATCCCAGCTTCTTGCTTTTCTATCTCTCTTTGCTTCCTTTGCTCTCCCTTTCACTTGGGGATATATTTGGAGGTTTAAATGTCTTATAAAAGAGATGTATAAGTAGCCTCAAGGGTTGGAGTCGTGAATGATGCTTAAGGATGAAGGAAAGTGTAATTAAAAGACAAGTATCATCAACGCATGAGCTATCCAAGCAGGAGGTGGATTCATGCAGCAAACTTTGACCTTTCCCTTACCTTATATGGAGGCATATGTGTCTTATAAGATGTATATCTATCCAATATAAAGTGATAATGATTTAGAAGATGTGCTGGAAGTCTTAAGACTGAAGGAATTAAATGTTAGATTGATAAGTTTTCACAAGGTAAGTAGGAGGTGTCTCCGTTGTAGCAACATTTAACTTTCTTACTATTATCTTTGAATCCATTTATGATATAAAATATATATATTCATCCTATATTCAGTTCTTAGGGAGTATGACACGAAATTGATGCCTTAAGCCCAAAAGAATTGAGCGTTAACATGACAACTATCCCAAGCATGATGTGTCTTCATTGCAGCCATACTTGACTTTCAACCATTATATTTGGATGCATTTGTGAATTTTAAGATTTATATCCATCCTATATTAAGTGTTTAGGGAGTAGACACGAGATTGATGCCTTAAGGTTGAAGGAATTGAGTGCTAAAATGACAAACATCACAAACGCGAGGTGTTCAAGCATGAGGTGGTCACTTGTAGCAAAAATCTGATTTTATATCTATCTTTGCAGGCACAAACCAAGTATCCTCGGCTTATTTTGACGTGTTTACAATCCATTTCACTTGTCCTAAGATCCCAAAGTATTTTATAGAACTAATTCCTCAATCGTTCATTTAATTACTTACTCAATTGATACCCGATTCTCGATTAATTTTCACAATTCGCACCTCAATATTTATAACGTCATATGAGACATATATTATCGTGTCATGATCATGTCCATTTATGTCTCATGTCCCAAATATGTCAATTACCTATCTAGGGTTTAATGTGACCTCGAACAACCGAATAGAAAGCTTGAACTTTTGCCGATACTAATTTCCGAACTTTTCGATTTCCATTACTTACCAAGCTAATCTTCAACATCTAGTTAACCTAATTTTTTATCATAGCTCAATGTGAAATTCACTACTTAGGTCAAGGAGTCAAAGATTATCACTATATAAAGATTTTAAAGCCTCGATAATCAAACACATGTTTTTAAGAGAAAGTAATTAGGAAATTGATGCAAATGACAATGTAATTAGCATGAAATGCATGAATCATATTGGCCAAATGTAGAAGTGAAGTTCGGGGTATTACATCTTTTCTATAAAATATCACATTAATAATCCATCTATTATTCTGTGCACAAAGATAAATTATTCAGAATAATGTTAACCTAAAAAACATTTTGAAAAAAAAAAATGAACAAGTCAACATGGCTATCTTAGAATTAACATACTGTAAAACTTGTTACTTGAACACCGCAAGATTGAGTTTGAACCGGCAAAAAACTTTAATAGTGATCTATAAAAACCTTTTTGCATTTTGCATGATTTTCCTAATGTAATAGTATTGGTAAACTACATATTCTCTATACGATAAATATATTTGAAATCTATTTTCATTGGAAAGAAGATTACCTTTTCTGGTGGTTCAACTTTGTTCGCTTTTGAAAACTTTGAAAGTTGAACAAAAATGTGTTTCTATATGAAATGTGTGAAATGTGTCGTGAAAGGATAGTTAAATGGTTGAATGTGAGTAGGTAGGTTTTGGATAGTATTTTGAATGTTGGTAAGTAAATGTTGGTAGTTGAAATGTATAAATGTAAATTGTTTCATTTATTATTTTCTAATTTTTAATTTTAATTAGGGAGAATGTTTTTTTTTTTTTTTTTTTTTTTTTTTTTTTTTTTTTTTTTATTTTTTTTTTTTTTTTTTTTAATTTTTTATTTTAATTATGGGGATTTTTTTTTTTTTTTTTTTTTTTTTTTGTGTTTTTTGCTTATGAATTATTTTCTTTTTGTTCTCGATTTTGTTTTTTTCTTTATCTATATATGTAGAAGAGAGAGTTTGCATGAAAAGTAAAATTATACGAGTTGTTGATGTAAGTTTATGGCAATATTTACTGAACGAAATAATTGACTGTATAAATTAAACAATTTGTTTAGAAGTTTATTTAAAAACTAGACAAGTAGACTTTGTTGAATAATTACAAAATGAAAAATGTGAGTATATTGAACTTGTGTTTTGAGATACCTAGAATTGAAGAGGAAACTATGTTTAAGTAATAGATAAACCGAAATATGTATTTAAGACGACTATTTTTTATTGATAGTAAATGATACGATATAAGTGGTTAAACGGTTGAATGTAGTATGTATGATAATACATAATTCTTTCTATGTAAAATCATTTAGATCAATGAAATTGGTTCTTCCTTTTATCATGTCTTATAATTATTAAGTCTATGAAAAAAAGAAAATACTTTATCCTAACATTGTCTTTTCTTGATGAATTAGATATCATAAAGCATAAGTCAATTTCGTTTTTTAAAAGCATGTAGTTAAAAAAAATGAAAAAACAATCAAGAGGAAAAATTATGACAAATTAAGCTTTTTATATTTGACTTACTAATGTAGCTACATAATTTATTTACTTATAAAGAACTTAGCTGTGTGGATTTCAAAACATTTGCAAGAAAATATAGTCATTCTTTTGCTTTCATGTCTGGATTTTATATAGAAAAAATGAAATAAATATTCAAAATGCAAATTGTTTTGATTTGTTTATTTTGGTAGATAGACGTCGGTAGATATGTTGGTAAGTAATATTGATAGTTGGTAAGTAAATATTAGTAGTTGGAGTGTGTAAATTCAAATTGTTTGATTTATTATTATTTTGATTTTTACTTCTAATTAACTCAATTAATAAAAATATTTTAGGAGAACCCCTTTTTTTTGCGTTTCTTACTTACAATTATTTTCTTTTTGTTCTTGATTTCGTTAAATTATTTAGTTTTTTTTTAAATAAAAATTATTTTCTTTTTGTTCTTGATTTCGTTAAAGTATTTAGTTCTTTTTTAAATAAAAATTATTTTCTTTTTGTTCTTGATTTCGTTAAAGTATTTAGTTCTTTTTTAAATAAAAATTATTTTCTTTTTGTTCTTGATTTCGTTAAATTATTTAGTTTTTTTTAAATAAAAGAGAGAGTTTGCATAAAGAGCACAGTTATTCGTAATTGTCGATGTAAGTTTATGGGAATATTTATTGAACGAGATAATTAACTATATAGATGAAACACTTTGTTTAAAAGCTTATTTGAAAGCTAGGTAAACTCTATTGGAAGTAAAAAAAAATATATGTATACATATAAAATTAATTTGAAAAATTACAAATTGGAAAATGCAAGTATATAGAACTTGTGTTTTGAGAAACGCATTCGATTAAGCAGAATTGAGGAGGAGATAATGTTTAACTAATAGATAAAGTAAAATATGTATTTTAGACGACTATTCTTTATTGATAGCAAAAGAAGTTTTATATATTAGTATCAACCATGGTACGAGTACAATTCTGTGATTTCAGAGTGAGTATTTACATTTCTAACAACAAAGAGATATAAAAATATTTAAAGCAACCTGTTCTGTGTGGAAACCCAAAATCATATAATTGAATCTTAACCGAAGACTCATTTGTCTACTGGAGATTTATAGATTAGGTTGCTTGTAGAATCACAGAAGTGACCACTGTTAGATTGCCTACTGTCCCAAAACAAAACGAACGTGAATCTTTTGAGTTGAGGTTTTATCTAGAGCTAAGGACATCAGTATCTTCAACGTGTTCATCAGTCTTCATTTTATTCTTGGAATGAATTTCGATTTTTTGGTCTCGAGTTTGAAAGAGAGCCCTCTTTGCATTTGGTGTACGTACTTCGTCGGTGTTTGTAGAATCTTGATTGTCTGTCATGTACATCTTCTCTTCACTTTTCGTAGACGTTTTGTTCGAACTATCGTTAGTCGTTGCAGGAGAAGGATCCAATTCCATAATTGTATTTGAAGAATCAACGTCAGTCTTTGTTGAAGAGTTGAATATGAAGATAATTTCATATCTGTATTCAGGTGGGTTTTGGCTTTTTGGTGTTATTTTTAGGTAAAAAAGCTGTTCTTGTTCATTCTCAGTTCTTATGAGATCTTTTAGTTGTGTATCCACGTCCTGGAATATTCAAATTGTACTCAAGTGTAATGTGTTGAAGTATATGGAAATAATTATTAAAAATTTAGTAGTATTTGGAGTTAACCTTTTCAAAATGATTAATAATTTCGATGGCACTTGCCTTCAGTGAAGTTTCTGTCGTTTCTCCTATCATAGTTGCATCCAAGTCTCCGAATTTGTCTTCAATATTTACCAAAGCAGTTACCCTATATAGAGAAGTTAATTAAATTGCATACTAAGTTTTGTTGAATGAAGTGTTGTTTTCAATAAATAGTTAAATATAGGTTTAGAGGTACGTGTTACCTTGGTATTGCTTTTGCATGTTGAAATTTGCAGAAATGACACTTATAAATTTGTCCCAAGTCTGCACTAGACGTTTTCTTATAATTGCTACATGCCATATACCAAAACCTTTGGTTCATTGAAGTAATTTTCCATTGTGCTTTGACCCAATAGAATTTTTTTCTGCATACGAAACGTTTCTACGTGGTTAGATGAGAAATATAGTAATAAGAAAAATTGTAGATTTTTTTTAGCATTGGTCAAAGAACATTAATAATATATATATGAAGTGTGTGTGTGTGTGTATATATATATATATAGAATTAAACGTTTTTGAAATTACTCCCAAATGGACTCCTTGTAAGTCAGCAATTGGTGTGAATTTATTTTCATCTGGAGGTGAAATTTTGGGTGGCGTCACTGCAATAGATAGCTTATCTTCGATTAGTTTGTCAAGCTTTTCTTTGTTTGTTTCATTCCTGCATAAATAAAGCAAACAATTAAGTGTGAGATTTACTACTGTAAATCATATTTATGAAGTTAGGAAAATTGAAGAATTTTCTTAGTTCTGTTTGATAACCATTCTTTGTAGTCTGTGACAGCTACAATTCCAGGATTAATGAAAAAAGTGCCGTTGACTTTTGTAGAAAGCGTAACTCCTAAAAAAAAAAAATTCAATCATAAAGTTAGTGTTTATTTTACTTAAAATATAAATGTAAAGGAAATATTATATTTCTATTTTGTTTACCGTTGTATGAAGAAACCTTTAAATTAGTCGCCCATATGATTGGTTTGCTTCCGATGTTATCAATTATTGTAACACAATCATTTTCAACAAAAGTGTCCCACAGTGTTAATATGAACGTCTCGAAAGATTTATCTATCAGCACAACATCTTGAAGACATGCTTGTGTGCCAAATTGGGTTTGGATAATTCTTGTTTGACGAACTTCTATAGCGATGCCTATAACACCTGTAACAAGAAATTTGTGTTGATATCATATTTTGTATATGATAAAATGAATATAAATAGAACGATTATAAATTGTTAACTAAATTTATATTGGCTATAAGTTAGTGTGTTTGTAATCATACTTATCTCTGCATTACTATCCATGTATCGTTCCAGTTTGTTGAATGCGGTGAGTTCATATCTCGAGAAGAGAAAGTTTAAATTATCCTCCTTAAGTTCTTCTATCTTTGTCTTTGCTGTTATGGTCCAAATTGTGTCCTGAAGTGAGCCTCTGAACTCATTTCTGTTGTCTTTCACAGTTGCATTTGATAACATGTATGTTTTTCCTAGTGTTAGCTCATTTGCAAAGGCTGTAATATTTGCATCATAGATAATGGCAGTAACTTTGTTACCCTGTTCAAACGTGGAAACGAGTTCAATATAAATATATTAGCAAAACAAATATTTAGAATAGAAATAAGAAGATTTTTATAGTTATTAATATATATTTACCTCTAAATCTATTAAGAGAAGATTTTGGTAGCGGCTAACGGTATTTCGAGCAGTTTTAGGTGCTTGTTTTCCTGCAACTATGATTTTTGCTGTCCAATTCTTCTCAAAAGTTGAAATCTGTGGGATAAGTTTATAAAATGTAGTCATTCTTGATATCCTATCATTACGTGAAGAAGAAGTTATAACACAGATAGCTACGGTTGTTAATGTTACATTAAATTAGTTGTAAAAAAATTCTATTAATATTTCTAATTCTAAAAAAAAATTTATCGAATAATCTAACGTTCTTCTTTTCGATTAAAAGATAATTATAGTAAAATGGTAGTATCGTGCAAAACTTACCAATAATAAAACGAAAGCGGAGTTTTTAAACTTTGGCAGTTGCAGTTGAAGAGTGTGATGTTTATGATACTGTTGTAGAATTTTGATGTTGAAGGAGAAAGTGAAGGTACTATAAAATAGTTAGTCGAAAGCAGATATTAATAGAACATGCGGTAGAAGAATCGTTGTTTTAATCTGCAACCATACACTTGGTGCTGTAAAATATCTTTTTGTGTGGATGATAATTAAGTTGAAAGAAAAATTTGATAATGGTTTATGTTTAAAAGTTTTGCGTGGAAAGTTGGTACTATTTTTTATCATTTGTAAAATATCTATTTCATGTAGATATATATGTAATTGATGATGATTTATGTTTAAAAGTTTTGCGTGGAAAGTTGATACTATTTTTTATTGTTTGTAAAATATCTATTTCACGTAGATATATATGTAGAGTTGAAAAGTATTTTATGGGAAGTTGGTATTTTTCTGTGTTAGTTTTTTACTGGTGCACGTGTTCATTTTGAAAAATATCACTTTACAATTTGCTAAAATTTAATAAATGGTGTTAGATTTACAAATTGAAAGAAGGATTGTTAATTCATATGTTTGAAATACGAGTGCTTTATGCACAGGAAATTTATTAAGGAACCTATGGTGATATTCTAATCAAACATCTTAACTTCTATTATCATAGGTCTTATCAGGTTAATTATTACTATCGTCGTTGTTTGTCCTTTTTCCTTTATTTTCTCATGGATTGATGTATTTTGAAGAACTATCGTGTTCATTTATTACATTACTAAGAAGAAAATTCAATTTATGGTCGAAAAATGTATGAATTGTATGAGAAGCATTAGTTTTTAATTAAGTGAAAGACTAAATAGAAAACTCCGGAAGCCAGAAAGCTGGAAAATATAACACAGCATACTATGATTAGATTCTTATTTTACAACTTTATTTCTTGTATAAAAAAAAGCCTAACTTAGGAAGAAAAATAAATTGTATATCATAATACCAAAACTTGTAAAAGAACAAAATGATAATTATCGAGTATTTAACACTACTCTTTAATAGAAAAATAATCTTTTATGTTACAGTTAAAGAAAAGCTTGTATTTACTTAAAAAGTATAAAAAGAAATTTTATAAAATTAAAAATATTTCTTTAAGGCATTCAACTTCTTACTATTGTGTCTGTCCCCTTTCATGTTGAAAAGTTTTGCTGGACTTATCCTGTCATAAATAAAAAAAAAAGAATATTTAAATATACTTGAGCATAAGCGAAGTAAAACATGAGTTTAGAATTTACTGCCTAACCTTATCTTCAAATACATAATTAGAGCTCCTTATTACTTCGGAAACAAAAGCAAAAGGCTTTCTAGGTAGACCTAATATACTTTTTAAAAGAACAAAAATTTATTTAAATCTTCATCAATTCATATCTTCTAAATATTAACTGTAGTAGTTAGACTATAGCATGGAATATTAAACACTTGAGTAGGGTTTATATTGTGTTTTAAGCCAATACACAAGTTTTAATGTTTAACAAAAATAGAAGTAGAAAGATAATAGAAATTTGTATACTTTCCTTCATTATTACCTCTTTAGTTTTCTCACATAAGCTTTTAATCTTCAAACACAAAATAATAAATATCTTCAATATGTAATACAAATTTTAATTTATAATATGATAAAGCAGATTAATGTGACCTAATGCATACACGTGCTCATGCACCAAATAAAGGACAAGTACAGGTAAACCATGATAGAGTATGACCAAATGCTAAAGACTAACATCAGAAATAACAACATTCATGCTAATTCTAACGCTTGCATTATTATCTGAGAATTTCAAATCAGTATTACCCGATCTAGCATTTTCCACTTAGCAACAGGAACCGCATGAATTCAACAAATGGTTAACAACAAGCTTTAGATAGACGTACCAATAAATTATCGTTTTTATCACCATGCCCAATTAATATTCTTTATCAGCATCTCCCTTGCAGTTGAATCACCACACTGTAGACATTTTTCAACAACATTTGAAGTAAATTTATGCTGGCTCAGTTGTACTATAGATCTAGTTATTGTACTAATAATTTGGTTTCTTTCATGAGGCTTTTTCTGTAAGTATTATGCCCTAAGTCCAATCAATTTTGGACATAAATACTTGTATATATAATTAATATAATTTAATGGCAGATCTATTATTTAATTAATAGACAATTAAATAAATAATAGAGTCCGTAGATTCAAATCTTCGTAATTTGTTAATCACAAGGAGTTGTGATTATGAGATACAAATTACATCTGATTGAATCTTAAATCGTCCGTGGTTGTAAGTAATAACGGGATACGGATATCGTTATTACGGATAGACCATCACGTGTGGCATTTCTTACTTGTGAAGTGAGTAGCTGATCTCACAAGTTAAAGTATGGTGATACGTAAATGAACACGTGGATGTTTTGTTATAGAACAAAACATTGGAGACCCGTCGAGAGATTCCACATGGATAACTATCTGAGTGTCGGTGGTTAATCTCTAACGTTCGGTAGTGAAATTGGTCCTTTGACTTGAGGTCGTCATGGTACCTTATATGAGGACAGTCATACTTTGACGGTGTTGGATGTTGCTCTGCAAAGGGCCGCTAATACGACATCGTTCGGGTACTTCAAGAAAGGTATGAAAGTTGTGATTGATTAATAAAGGATTCGTCACTTTTAGATAGTAGGAGATTATGATCTACGTTTCATTCAATTAAGTCGATGATGAAATCCTTGGCCAAGGTGTACTCATAAGTCGAAAAGAAGTTTTCGACTTATATTGACTTAATAGTGGAGTGAAATATATGATCGATGATCGAGATTGACACACTTCCATATCTCGTAATTGATCGGATCATATTGACGAAGGGATTATAGTTTCACGGTAAACGAACGAGTTTGGTTTTGTCACACCACATGACATTTTTCGTCATATGTATTGCCCTGACACATTGCTAGATGTCAATCAGGGACGGCGAGTGTGAATTGACGATAAATTAAAAGGGTGTTTTAATTTATTAATTTTGATTAGATCAAAATAATATTTCACGTCGTTAGGCATCGTGGTCAGGAACCTAATGGGTCACACACA
This sequence comes from Olea europaea var. sylvestris, assembly GCF_002742605.1. Taxonomy (NCBI): domain Eukaryota; kingdom Viridiplantae; phylum Streptophyta; class Magnoliopsida; order Lamiales; family Oleaceae; genus Olea; species Olea europaea. The sequence continues at coordinate 19,447,395 of NC_036252.1, read as the reverse complement.
AAAGAGAATTGGAAGATTGCAGATTGCCAATTGGTTAATTTAACAATCGTTAGATAAATTAATTAATTAGATTTATTATTTATATTCCCGAATTAGTTAATTGGATTAATTAATTCACGGACTGAGTTTAATTAAATGGATTAATTAAACATTGAACCAGACTGGGCCGAGCCCGTTTGAGTTTATATAAATACATGATTAGGGTTTGAGGTTCATATGGTTTTCATTATTCTTGCTGGCATAAGAGGAAAAACCCTAGCAGTTACAATCTATTCTCTGTGTGAATTTCATTGGAGGCTGGACAATTGGACAACTATGGGAGGCAAATTCAAGATTGTTGGAACGAAAAGAAAAGCAAAATGTTTGCAGAATTCTTCAAAGGTACAATCTTTATCACGATTTCTATCTAAACACAAAGGAATCCTCGGTGAGAATCGAAATATTTTTAATTTCCGTTGTGCATGTGTAAGTAGATTCCCAACATTCCCCTCTCTAGTACATGCTGTCATTAGTTAAAACCAATATAAGCAGCATGCATGAATCAAAAACTGGAAATTTGAATTGAAACTTTACAGTGTGAAAACAATTTCATCATTTCACTAATAAATTTTCATTTCAGTCATCATGGAAAAAATTCTAAATTGTAGAACCAACCTTAAACACAAAATGGAGGAAATTGTAAAAGAAAAAGCTTAATGATGGAGACGTGTAATGATTTAATCTTGACGATTTATCAAGTTTAGAAACTTATTTTTAGAAAAGCAATTAGGGTTTAGTTGTTTGCTATTGTCCTTGGAGAATTTAAATGTAGACGAATATCAAGTTAAACACAAATGAATACAAAAGAAGAATGAAATTAGTGTGCAGTGTATATTATTTGAAGTCGTCATATTTTAATTATGATTATTTCACAAAAATAGATAATGAAAGTGAAATGGTCTTTGAATATAATAAAATTAAGATACACTACAAGATATGTGAAACTATTAACACATATATCTAAAGATTTAAACAACTCACTAAATTTTTTTAAACATCCGAGCTCAGTGACACCTGTGTTGATAATGTCTGTTAAAGAAGAAACAAAAAAAAATTTAGTGGAGTCAATGAAAACATTATTTTTAACCAAAGTTTTAAGCTGAAATAATTCAACTAACTTAAAAAGTTAATTGTACACGTAGAAAAAATAAAAAAATAATAGATTTAAAACTATTTAACATCTCAAAGAAAAATACTATACAAATCAATATGAATATATATATATATATACATATAAAATTGTCATACCTCATAGCATTTAAAATATGTTTTCTTATCGAAAATCCCTTTTATACCTCTAAAAAGTAATCAAATTTCAATTCCATTGAAAAGAACTTAATTCCCTATTAAACCATGCTTTACAACTTCACATTAGCTTGATCAAATTCTTAAAAAAGTTTGTCATAGTCCTCAGTCACCTAAATGCAAACATAAACTACTAATTAGCAAGTGAGTTTTATTAGAGTCGTCATGATTGAAGTATATTAATTTAGATTATAATTCAGTTGGTGATTCAAAATATAAAAAACTTGAATTGTTGCAGAATTTTTTTAATCTTTTATATATACTTTAGTTTTAATAGTAAGTACAACAACAATAAGGCTAAGTACAAGAACATTGATGCTTAAATTAACTATTTGAAAGAATGAAAAAGTAGTTGATTTAACAATTCATATTTGTGTTGTGTACCCAAATATACATATGTACTCATTAAACAAGAAAGCAAGTTTATTGGAAAATAAAAAGTAATATATTATCTAATAAATCAAAATGCCAAGAAAATGCAATACAATAATTGAATATCACTTTAAAGATTCTTATGAAAATGAGAAAAGTATGATCGTCGCGTTTAAAGCCAGATATGCAGAATTTTCCATAGACAAATTAAAAAATAAAATATATGTAATTTTTAGTTTTACCAGTATCCATGTAAAGATATTATGTAATGAGAGATTGCACACACTAACAAAGTTTTCAACCTTTCCAATCAGCTCATCAATGGGCAATACAACAATTGACTTGTCTTTATTGTTTCTTAGTAAAGAAGATGAAGGATACGTTTTGTTGGTACCCATTCCCAAACCGTACCATGTTTCCTTTGCTATTGCTAGCTGATCACCTAGCAGAGTTTATTAAATAAGGAGTCAAGCACCAAAAGTAGTGGAAATGATCAAATAAAACGTATAATGCTAATAAAACTAACAATTATTCATATGGTCCTAGAAATAATTCATGTTATGCACTCAAGTGACAGTTGACAATAGTAGTCAGCATCATTGTATTGATTAGAATACCGATATAGAGATTTGTCTCAATTTTAAATAGTACATTGCTTTCTCTAAGAATAGTACCTCAACCTAATCAAAGACTAAAAGTGCTTGCTCAACCAATAAACCCAGTTGTTAAATTCTAAATGTAATTATCAACAGCAAAGTTCATACATAAAATGAGTTCAACATGGTTGGCTATATAAAAGGAGTACTTTTGAGTAAACAAGTAATTCTTTAATTGATCAAAATTAGAATTAACTTCCCTATTTTGCTAGTAAAGTGAGTTATTTTCACAATAAGTAACTTTTACTTAAGATTAAACGGGAGTAACTTATCCAAATATGTTTGAAAATACTTTTTCATGTATTTTTAAGCAAGGCTAAGGATGCTCTTAATCTCCTTTATTTGTTACTTGGAAGTCGAAAGATGTACGAATTTTTCGATAAATGTATGGTATCATAATATGTCAAGAATAAATTTTCTAAATAATAATCATCTGCAATTAAAAAATCCAGAAAATAGAAGACAAGTCTATGCTTGCTTCTAAATCAAACAGTAAGTCAATTGATTGAGTGTTTAGCTGAGCTGAATTTTCAATTAAGCTGGATTCTCGAATTCCTTTTGGTTGTTTCAATGTTTGTTTTCAGTGCCTTTGTTGGCATTAGTCAAGAAATTAGTTTTCAATAACTGAGGAAGAATATTTATGTGACAATTCATATTCATTAAAGTGTGAAACTTTTGAAGGTAAATCCATTCTAAAAATAGAGAAATGACATTCTATTTCAACATTCCATTGACATAAATTGGTTACCAATCTAGCAAGTCGTTAAGGATTCCCTTGTACACATGTAGCAAAGAATTGAAAAGAACTTTTGAATCCCACTCATAGAACCTGTAAAAAATGTTTATAGCGAATGTAAAGAATGAAAAACTAGTAACGTCATATTTTGCATGCAATTAAAATTTTGAGGAAATCGTTATACGATAGCATATTATAAAAATTTCTAAACGACAAAAAAATATACCTATTAAAACATTTTAAGTATATGAATGTATAAAAGTGAGTTTCTATCACTTCGAAGAGATATAAAAGAGATCCTTGGTAAGAAAACATATTTCCACAATATTCACCAGTTGTAATTTCAGCTAAAATAACGTTTTTCTCAAATTTTCGACAGGTAAGGCGTGTTCCATTGCATAACCTTTCAGAAGGATCGATATTCCGCAGTAACATTACATGACAGTTTATCTTAAGTTTCAATTCATACGGTGGAATACCATTTGGTGTTAAAGTATTCAAGAAATATTCTTGCAAGCTTTGTTCTGATTTTACAATTGCTTCATCAAAATTGTAGTATGTAAAAATTTTACCGGGAATTTGTTCAAGTAAAATCCTGTTAATATAATCAACACATTCATTTGTAGGTGTTAGAATAACACTATTTACCATATCATATAGATTGTCAGCATATGTTTGTATATTTGGAAAAACATGATATATCAAAATTTTTAAGGATGTGATTTCATCTTCAAATGGTAGAATTATACTATTCGGAAGCATAACGCACTTACAAGTATGTTCATCTTCTGTTCCATCTCCAATTCTAAGTAAGTAAATACAGAACATAGGATCTAACTTTACTCTCATATTCTCAACCAATGGTAAATGTAAATAGGAAGGCCATAGGTCTGAAAAAACCAAGCTAGCTTTAATTACATCTTCTTTTTTCCCTCTTGGTACCACTGGTAGAACTTGTCGAAAATCCCCTAAAAAAACTATCACTTTCCCACCTAAAGAAAGTTATAACCAGTAATATCTTTAAGCATTCTATCTATAGCTTCAATAGCACAACGATTTACCATAGGTGCTTCATCCCAAATTATTAACCTAAACATTTTCAACAACATTCCTAAAGCTGATTGCTTGCTAACAGAGCAGTTCACTTCATCAATTGTTTCCAAAGGAATTTTAAATCTTGAATGAGCTGTGCGACCTCCAGGTAACAAAGATGCAGCGACTCCAGAGGACGCTGTTGCCAAAGCAATGAAATTTTGACTTCTTACACTAATTAGAAGAGCTTTGTATAAAAAAGTCTTCCGTGTTCCCCCTGGACCATCAATAAAGAAAGTACCACTTGATTCATTTTTTCCATAACTGTATCATATACAAATCGTTGTTCTTTATTTAATTGCTCTACAAAATTGAAGCCTCGTTCAATATTGAAATTGATTGTTTCCTCTGCAACCATTCTTATCAATCTTTGAGTCTCATCTATATTTACGAAGAATGAAATTATTCCGTAATCATTTACGCTTTTACCTAATGATTCTAATATAGAATTGATATCTTCCAAAGCTTGTACTTCAACATCTTCAACAGATATATTTCGATGTGCATAATCATCAATCATATAGGCTTTATATTTATCCCACAATAGCTTTAGATGATTAGGGCTATAAAGTGTAGGAAGTGTTGTACAAAGACGTCTTAAAGAATTAGACATTTTGTAAATAATAGCTTCGGATAGACATTCTTCACAATGATTATCCCCTTTTAACAAACCATATAAAAGTGCTGCTTCTCGATATGTATTAACAGTTACTCCATTTAAAGTTTTAAAACTGTCAAATGATGTTGGACCTCTAATATGATTCAAAAGAATACGAAGGAAATATCGTTCTCCTTCAAATGGATTGACTGTCACAATTCGTCCTATAACAATGTGTTGTTTTCTAGGAGTCCAAACTTTCCCATTTGCATTTCACACAAAATGTGTTGGAAAATCTCGATACAACAATGTTCGAGCAAATTCATTTGCTTCATTCATCCGAAAAAATTCTGTTAACATTGTTCTTCTCGTGTACTCATTCCCAATAATAATAGATAAATCATCTTTATTATTGTAAGTTACGTACTGATGATCTTTAATATGAAATTGTAAAGTATAAATAGTAGGATAAATTTCTGACAAATTGAAAGAAAAAATTCTTCACATAGCTTCAGGTGGATATATCCATCTAGCTGATTAATAAGCAGAAATTTCATCGATTTCCTTGTCTGTTTCATTTTTGCCTATGAAACAATTAATACGATCATGTCTTTTATACACATATTTGTACAAATACTTTACTGTTTTAATAGAAGAACATACTTCAACGTTAATATGGCAGTTAAATTTTGCACTTAAACAAGAATTATATGATACAACCCATCGATTATCTAACATTTGACCTCTCACTTTGATAGAAATACCATTATTACAACGTCTATACAATGGATATGAGTTATCACCAAATATAGTACTGTTACAATAATCCTTAGGATATTTATTTTTACAACCACTGCTTGCCAACATACACACATTTTTTTGATTAAGATTTCCACAAGGATCATGCATATTGTGTTTTGCAATTACAGAATGAAGATGCAAGTATTTATTTTTATCGAGAATTTCACATGACACTATCATATCAACTTGTTCAGCGCAACAAATTTTATGGGCAGAATTGAAAATCAACAATAAATGTGCATGAGGAAGCCCTCTTTTTTTGAAATTCAATCATGTATATATGAGCAATAATTGGGCCAAAAATATTTTCTTTGTACAAATCCTTTTTTAATTTTTCTAATTTTGCTCTAAATATACGTGCAATTAAATCTGGTCGATTTTGAACTTCGTCATTATATTTCAGTTCTTCCATAATTTCAAGCCAATTTGGATTACAAGTTATAGTTAGAAATATATTTGGTTTTCCATAGCGTTGAACGATAGCCATTGCATCTAAATATTTTTTTAGCATATCTCTAGGCCCACATGTGAAAGTCTGTGGTAGAACAATCTTCTTACCAATTTTTGACCCTCTTGTTTCTCCATTTTGAATACTATCTACAATACCTTGATAAAGTTCAGCACGAATTTGCTTTTGGTTGCTACAATAATAGTCTAATCTGGTAGTTTCAATCTTAACGTACATATCTACAACATATTGTTGAAAAAGTCTACCAGTGTGAAGTAACACAAACTTACCAGAAGGTCTAATTTGTAACTTGTAGGAATAGTACTCCCGACAAGAAACCTGAGATCGTTTCTTCATTCCATTGAGCACTACATGAGGATAAAGAAAATGCATCTTACATCCATCTAGAACACTTACTTTATATAAGTTAGAAAACATACAAAAAAGTGTATTAGCAAATCTTCGGCCTCTTTTTCAATGATTTTAGTTGCAAAATTTATTGCGCTAGGAAAAGCTACGCAATTAGCCAAATTTTTAGTTTCAAATATGTCTTTTGGTATCTTTGAATACCTTCATGCCAACCAAATTCTCCAAATGGGAAAAGTAAAGGATATTGCAAAGGATCATAACAACCATAATAATAATGAGCCCTATGTGAATCACCAGAATGACCATATATAATAATATCACGAGCACGAATATTTGCATTGTCATCATCCTCAACCCATACAGCAGCTACTTGAGATGCCGAAGGAGTATTGAAGACTCTTTGATCAAGTCCAGGATCGCATCTTATTTGTATTCGATGGTCATGAGTCATATTACTCAAAGTTCTAAAGAATCTACTATATGGATTTACTTTCAAAATTTCAATCAAAATGATCAAAGTAGATTCAACAAAATTTTCTGAAATTTTCATACGATTTTCAATTTCGTTATCTGTATCATAAAAATAAAACTACATAGCGAAGGAGTATTGAAGACTCTTTGATCAAGTCCAGGATCGCATCTTATTTGTATTCGATGGTCATGCAAATTAGTCATATTACTCAAAGTTCTAAAGAATCTACTATATGGATTTACTTTCAAAATTTCAATCAAAATGATCAAAGTAGATTCAACGAAATTTTCTGAAATTTTCATACGATTTTCAATTTCGTTATCTGTATCATAAAAATAAAACTACATATAAGAAGGCTTATTATTTTCTGGTATAAGTTGATTCACATAATGAAATACTTGTCCCTGAACTCTGAAAGTTTAAATACCTTTATATGTTCTAAAAAGTTCTTTATCACATTTTATACCAAACGAAGTGAAAGCAAAATGGTTATTATATCCACGTGCAATTTTCTTAAATTCCATGCATTCAGGTTTTTTAGAAGTAAATAAATCATACAATTCAGTCGGTGAATCAGGCATATAAAGTTTAACTTTTCCATCAGAACAATAAAACCCTTTAGCTTCTCTATAAAATATTCGTGCACCACAATGTTCATAGTAGTTCCATGTCGGCAATACATATGCATTAGTTGGTATGTTCAATAGGTTAGAAAATCCTCGTACTTTAGAATGAACGATATTAGTCGATTCTTCATTTGAAGTGGAAGCCTGGAAAATAGGAGGAACTGTAAACTTCTGAGCATGGAAAGCACCTAAATTATTTTTTCCAGATAATGTAGAATCATTTATCCTTTTATGACGATCAATGCGTGGAGTTTGAATTCGATTCCTCCTATCCGCCTGTCTTTGATTTTGTTGTTGGCGAATAAAGGCAATAAATGATTTACTTGTATTTTGAGAAGTACCATCAATGTTACAAAATCTAGATTCTTGATCAGCAGATGTTTTTGAAGAATTCATGGAGAACAAAACTTCACCTCTAATTTAATGAAAAAAAAAATTTCATTTTAGTAAATGAAATAACAAAAAAAAATATTAATACTACTCAATTTCCACAATAGGAAAAAAATTTGACAAGCACAAGTTAATTAGACTTTCACAACATTAAAAACATGCATAAAGCTAAAGTTTAATCACAAAAATCATTTACTTGAATGCAATAGTAATAAACATAAACATTGCTGCCTCAAATATTGATTAAATAAAATTTTAATAAGACTTGTAGGGTTTAAATGCAGGAGAAAAAAAACATTACTATTTTCATATGATTTTTGTAAAATGAAGAGTTTTTTTTAAAACATAAATACTATTATTATTTTGTAAATGTTTTTGCTATACTACTATTGAAGATGAAGAAGAGAAAGACTTCCAAAAAGAAATGAGGTTTTCATCTCTAATTTTAGTGATTTTGCTCCCACCCAATCAACCTACACATCCAATATTTTTCTAAATCTATAATGTAAGTAATTCATCAAAAATCATGAATTTAATAAATTCATAAGTTGACTACTGGAAGTGCACAAAAGAATCAGGATAGCAATTGAAAGTAATGAAGCAAAAATATACAAGTTAAAAATTGGAAATACACAAAATAGTCAAGAAAAGAACTGAAAGTTGTATATAAAAAATATTCAAAGATATTTCACATATCACTAAGAAAAATTGAAAAAATTAGTGGAAAATGGATATTGTTTAAAGAAACTATACCTGAATTACGTAGAATTTGCCGTTACCAAAAGATTACACATTTGTCCTACATCATCGGAACGTAGAAAATAGTGTCAAGCACATCTGAAATATTATCCTGTTTATCTTTTGCTTTTATTGAAAGATAAATACTAGTTAAGATCTACAAATGATACAAAAAATAGGCCACCTAGTGTCCTCTAGCACTTCATACAAAGGACTATTAACAAAAAAAAAAATGTCAATACAATGGCATGCTAACAAATATACTGTTCGCTTCTCGAAATCAAATAGTTCTTTTAGACGTTAAAAGAGGACAACAAACATAACCACAAAATTGTTTGAACATAAAGTAAATTAACTAATGAAAAATAAAAACAAGAAATGATGGCACACAGTATTTCATATTATTAGGTTTGAAGATTTGATTGTATCAATTCAAGTTCTTCCTAAAATTCATCATTAGTATTTAGTATCCACCTTTCGATATTCTATTGAAGGTAATAAAAGATTTCCATCGATGAATTTATGCCTCAAAGAGCTCTAACCTAGTATCCTTTTTAATGAAAAAGTACAATAGTCCAGTTTCTCTATTGGAACATCCAAAATTCCAATTGAAAACAACCTACAAAATAAATTTTAATAATTTTTAAAGTTAAATATGCTGATAGCATCTACTCCACTCCAGGAACAATACAAAAAGGCTCGGTAAAACAATGAATTCAACACCAGAAAGCAGAAACTATAAAGGAAAATAGATTGTAAACGAAGGAACAATTCTGCATAGCATAAACTCTGAGAACAACAATTTAAACAAATGTAAATAACAGTAATGAAGGTAGTTTTTAAGTGCTGTCCCTCTTTAATTTATTCAAATCTTTTCTATTTTCTGAATGCCCCTGTTCTACCCTATTACCCCCTTTCTATTCCCTCTTAACAACCACGACATCGATAATCTTAACTAACTCCATATTTGTAGAATCCAACAGCCAATATTTCTTAACCATAGCATTTTTTGTGGTGCCTCACATAAGTAAGGGTGATTTTTCACATGCATTGCTTCTTTAATGATGATTCCCAAAATTAACTGAAATCCCAAAACCCCCAAAAATAAAACCTTACCTAACAAAAAATCACAGAACTGAAGAAAGGTCTCAAATTGAAAACTGAAATCCACGAAATCAAATTTATTAGTATCGGAAGGTCGAATAATATACTGTTGAAGCAAACACAACGTAAAAAGGAAAGTTTAAATGTTGAAAAAACATACATATGAAGTCAAAAAAATTAAATTCCAACCCCAAAACCAACCAATATCTTACCTGCCGAATAGTATACCGTTGAAGCAAAAAACAACATAAAAGGGAATTTAAAATCTTGAAAAATCATACATACGTAGTAGAAAAAAAATAAAAATTCCAACCCCAAAACAAACCAATATCTTACCAAATAGAGTTCCGATGCACGGCTCCGGAAAACCTTTGAACCTTCAAGTTTGAAGGTCTGTGAGTATTCAAATGATCTAGGGTTTTCTTTCTTTGTCACGAGACGAAGGTAGAAAAGTAGTAAAAGGGTGGATGTGGAGATAGTAGAAAAGCAGTAGAAGAAGTAGACTATCTGGTTTGGAGAAGAAAACGTGTCCCATTTTCTTACATGAATAAATTACTATAACAAAATCGGATAAATTGGATATAGTGTAAAAAGTAATGTGACATAAATAAATAGTAATATTATAGCGTCTCTTTTAAGAGGTAGTAAATATTGAGACTTACTATAAAATTTTCTACAGGACCACCAGTGCTTTTGTAAAATTGTAGAATCTATAGTGCTTTTGTAAAATTGTAGAATCTATCTTAACTAACAATGAGAAAAAGAACGTAAATAAATCGTTTGATATCTCTACCTATATGTAACATATCTCTACTCTACCTATAAGTGACACTTCCTTTGAACCTTCAAGTTTGAAGGTCTGTGAGTATTCAAATGATCTAGGGTTTTCTTTCTTTGTCACGAGACGAAGGTAGAAAACTAGTAAAAGGGTGGATGTGGAGACAGTAGAAAAGCAGTAGAAGAAGTAGACTATCTGGTTTGGAGAAGAAAACGTGTCCCATTTTCTTACATGAATAAATTACTCTTAACAAAATCGGATAAGTTGGATATAGTGTAAAAAGTAATGTGACATAAATGAATAGTAATATTATAGCGTCTCTTTTAAGAGGTAGTAAATATTGAGACTTACTATAAAATTATCTACAGGACCACCAGTGCTTTTGTAAAATTGTAGAATCTATCTTAACTAACAATGAGAAAAAGAACGTAAATAAATCGTTTGATATCTCTACCTATATGTAACATATCTCTACTCTACCTATAAGTGACACTAGCATCATATATGAGATGAAATTATGCAAACGTAGTTTATTTACAAACTATTATTTTTCAAATTTATTTTTAATTGAATATTTTTTATTTAAATAATATTATACGTGAACTCAAAGCATTTTTCACTAGTGTTAAATAATAATATTATTTTAATAGACTCGTCTATTTCTAGTGTTGAGCACACATCCAAACTATATGTGAAAATGGTGCTTGACTCACAAAAGCCCTCGTTTGGCTCCCATTAAATTAGATTTCATTTTTTTCTCCTATTTTCAATCACACAATTTTTCATAAAATAATATTACACGTAAATCGAAAATTTTTCCTTCTTTTTTAACTACTCATTTAAAAAAAAAAAAAAAAACTATTCCATCCATTTTAATTTATAAAAAAATGAAGGCGAAACGAGGACTGAATATTTAACAGACATGTACTTTATTTACATTCAAGAGCATAGCCTATTGAAATCGATAGAAGATAACACATCCACAGCTCGTCGAGATAATTTTAAACTCCAAATTTGTAAATTCTAATTTTTTCCAAATTGACTTTTAAGCACAAAACTCTTTAAATTATAATTGTGAACATATTCTACTTGTACAATAACGCGTATATTTTTTCTTGCACAGAAAATATACACCACCTAAAAATGACCATGCTGGTATGAGGACCAACCAAGGAGACATTTCAGTCAGTATGTGCACTGGGGCATGAAGATTAAGCCAAAAGCAAATGTAGTGTGGAAATCATCTAGCCATTGCACCTACAGACTCGGCAAGCTCCTCGAGTAATTCCTTCTGTTCCATAGCCGCACATGACTGCACAAATAAAAACATTAGAACGGCAGGAACCTTAATATTGACAAAAATTGAATGGGAAAGACAGGAGAAAAATATGTCCGCTTTCTGAAATAAAAGCTCATCATGAGAATGTACCTGAACAGCCATTTCCATGTCTCCATCAAGAAATGATGTGAGCTCAAAATTCATTTTTAATCTGTGATCAGTAACCCTGTTATCCTGTAGTGCATAAGAGTACATGTTAAATAAAATTGAGGGGCAGAGATCATTTTACTTGAAAACAAAATTAGAAATATGCTTTCTCCATTGATACGACTCTTTTCAATTACAGCAAATACCTGACTGTTCAGAGTTATTGACAAAAAAACAAAATTAGAATTTGTAAGGCACATTGTTCCTAATGAGCTACATCAAGAAGTTGCTCCAATAATTCTATGTATTTTCTCCTTTTAAATAGGTATATACATATTTATTTTGTGAAAAATGTGAAAACTCAAGCTCAAGGCCTAAAACACTGCAAGTACCTTGAAGTTGTATGTCCGAATCTTCTCTGAACGAGCACCAGTACCCACCTGCCAATTTCGAAGTAGCATGAGCCTAGTCAGGATTGTGTGCAAAAAAATATGCAAGAGAATAAAATGTTATAATTTCTGCGTGACATTATATGAATGTAGAGAATTCTCATCATTAACATGCACACAAGGAAGCATCCTATGCTGGCGTAGCAACTAGCAAGTACTTCTGTAGAGATGCTTCTCACCAGGTCATGATGCTCGGACTCAGGTACGGATATTTATTTAAGTGTCGAATATTTTATTTTCTAAAATGTGAGATACGAGGACATGATTAAAAAGAGTCCAAATTTCAGACACGGATACGTAAATACGTATTTCAAATTTCAATTTTGTTTTTTAGATTTTATTGTTACTTTGATATTTCCATATTTTTTGAATTAAAAATGATGAATTGAAAAAAAAAAATGATTAATCGTATTGTTTGAATATTTTATTAAACTAAAATATGTGTGGTGTAAAAAAATTACATTATTAGCCCACTCATATCCATATTAAAAATGGCTCAAACTCCAACTAAATCCATCCATATCCATATCATTAAGTCCAGCCACATCCATATTATTAGCAGCCCAAACTCCAATTAAATTCATCCATATCCATATTATTAAGCCAACCCACATCCACATTATTAGCCCAATAAAAATGGCCCAGACTCCAATTAAACCCAAATCTCTTCTTTCATTCATGTCGTCACCGTGTTCCTTCTCCTTAAAGATTTTTGTGTTCCAAGTGAAGACAGCCAACAGATTTATTTTAGACCAAGGATTGCCGGAGCCAACTTGCTAATTCTTTACAAACATCTTCCATCTTTAGCCAAATTGCTGCTAAGGTAAATCTTCAATTTTTCTAAAGATATCTTGCCGGGTCCGATTCAAACTTGAAGAATCCAACCCGTATTCTATGCCGGTGCTCATGTCGTGTTGACACGGATACTTTGACCAGAATGGAGAGTCCGAGCATCATAGTCACCAGGAGCACGTCACATTCCAGATGAATAATCTAAAGAAAAGAAGTTCTAGTAGAAAGACAGGATCTAATTTCCAAACATTACGTATTTCTATTTCTTCTTTCAAATGTGTATGAAGAAATAGGATGCAACTTAAACCTGCATCTTTCGCTGATTTCTTAGCAACTCTTGCTGCTCTCTCACTTTGATCTCATACCTGAAACAAGTTTACCAAAAAAAATTCTTTTATACAATTAGTCAGATAACCTAACACAATTTAAATTGCAGGGTCACAAAACACTCATATTTGCCAGACTGACTGAATCTCATAATTACTTTGAGGCAGCAACAGAAATAAAGTGCAAGTGCGCAACTAAAGAAAGAAGATACATGAAGAATACTAAATTATTCTATATTTCTCTCTCGTTTCAATACCTTCAATCACCAGCATTCATCTATTTCTGTAATTGTAAAGTATAGACAAACTGGGGTGGAACTCTAGAAACCTTCTCTCTTTTTTTTTTTTTTCTTTTCTTTTTCTTTTTTTTGGAAGTCTACAACACATAACCTAATCATTATAAATCAATTTTTGATTAAAATTCTAAGCATAAGTTGCAAAAACACTGCTACACCAAAAACTTCTTGATGTGTATTAAATAAACATAGTGAAATATTTTGTCAACTAGTCGAATGGAGTTCTCTCTCTCTCTCACCCACACACACACATTTTGGGCATGTCTCCCTATCTCCTGAAGTTTAAAAGCATGGTTACTCAGTTACAGGTCCTTGGTTATTTATCTTGATTGAATCAGTTGTCATGGCAATGCATTCAATGTGAGAACATGACACATTTATATTTAAGTGTGGCCAAACTGGACTTGTAACAATGCAAAATGATTGGCATGGTGACCATTAGTACAGAAAAACATGGTTAAGTGATAGAGTGCTGTGTCTAAACCAGTTTTGTATGACTTTGGGGAAGTCCTTGTTTAATCGTATGGTTTGACAAAAGTATGTCCTTACGGGGTGATTCTTCCATAATTAAGCTTATTCAAAGGGAGGCAGGGTCTGATGACATCATGACAGCAAGTGAGATCATAATCTGAGGCAGCAATGAGGTAGGCCCCGGTGGAGGGTTTAGAAGTTCGTAGTCATTAAGGGTATTTTGGTCCTACCATGATTGTAACGTTCCAAATTTTTACTACTAGAGTAGACCAGAGTTTGGTAGCGCTACGCACAATTATGTTTTATTAAGAGTAAACCCGAGTTTAGTAGTGCTACGAACGAGAATTTAGTACCATATAAGTTCGTTCTAATTTTCATCTCACTATGCAAGTTATGAATTTTCCGAAGAAATACATATATGAATTCATCATCCACAAATGCTTATTGAGAATTATTCTCACCCATTATGTCTCCACTTTCAGATAATTGACGATTCGAGGCGGTTGGCAAGGAGATGGCTTATGGTAACAAAGTTTCAATAATAAAATTATTATGTTGTCAAACTATTATTATTTCATTTGATTTTATATATTTAAAGATATTTCTCGTTTCAAATTAATTTACTAAACTCATTACATTATTAGAATTTTGATAAATGCTTTAATAATTTATATAATTGTGTTGAATAATTTTTAAATTAGTTTTAGCTTATAATTTAGTAACACTCGAATTGTTAAAGATTTGGGTCGTTACGGTCATTTCTGTTGATGGTGTTATATTGTGTAAGTTGACCGCTTGAGTTCATCTCATTTAGAATTTATTGTTTAAATATTTAGATAATCATAGAAAAAAGTTTCAACTTTTTTGGACAACACTATTTTTAGGACTTTTTAGTACTTTTCCCTATGCGAAACTTATAGACAAAACTAACTAAAAAACAATTGAGTAAATGACAAAAATGACATACCAAATTTGCATTTTTTGCTTAATAGTTTATTCTCCATAGAAGTCAATAACTATACGTAATGACCTTTTAAATCCCAGAGTGCAAGTCACTAATTTCATTCAGAAGGATATATGATGATCTATTATACTCCTTACAGCTTTGCTCGCAACAGCTGGAGAGCACGATTCTTGTTTCGAAGCTGAGTTCTTTCTTCTGTGCAAAATATTCTTATTCCTGTTGGTTTGTGGAAAAGATCAACAGCCGTCTCCACCTTGTTGACATTTTGCCCTGCATTAGAAATTCATGCATGAGAGAAGATAAGGAAAATGGAAAATTTGAAGAGCACATAAAGAAAAATATTCTTTTGGTAAATAGTTTACAAAAAAAAGGTTTGAAAAACAAGATTTCCCTACAGGGGCAAGTACTAATGGAGCTATACCTCCAGCACCCCCAGAACGCGCTGTTGTAAGCTCAATATCTTTTGGGTCAATTTCCACGTCAACTTCATCAGCCTGAACCCGAAATGGCATCAAACTGAGATCAAGATAGAATAAAAACAGGCTAATCAAATGGGAAATGGAGTCACCTCTGGCATGATAGCCACAGTTGCGGTTGATGTGTGGACACGGCCTTGGGCTTCTGTTTGGGGAACACGTTGAACCCGATGAACACCGGACTCATATTTTAATTTGCTATACACACTGTTGCCTTTTATCTCCATTACACATGTCTTATATCCTCCATTTTCAGTCTTCAAAAGAGAAGAACACTAAGCCAGTTGCAAAGGGAAAATTATATGCACTAAGCATATAGGTATTTTTACCTCAGAGCTTGAAACAATGGTGTACTTCCATGAATTGCGTTCACTGTATTTCTGATACATGCGTACCTAGTATATATTGAATGGATAACACAAATAATTTTAGATTTTTCATTCAGTTAAGAGATCTTTCTTCATTGTTTCTGTCAACAACTTATAGCTCATTTCCAGAGCAGCATGTGAACAAATAACTAGCACTGAATGTATAAGACGTTAGACTTAATACTACTTAAATCAAGGACAAATATAAATGACGAAAATTAAGACATGGAATCAAAACTTGGAGTCATCTTCTATCTAAAAACGCGTGCACTTATGTGGATAAAAGAAACATGTACCTACAAGATCACCAGCCCAGAGTCCAGCCTCATCCCCACCAGTACCAGCTCTAACTGCAAATTGAACACCTTAAGTATCTTCATAGTTTACGTTAAACAAGTTCTGTACAGTGAAAGCTTAAAAATTTGATCAATCAAAGAATGTCTGAGTGAATGCAATACTCAGGTTTAGATTTTATTAATCATGCTGTTATGAGTTATCACAAATGTGTGTTCATTTAAGTTTCTCCTTAATGTTTAAATACAGACTAGGTTTGGATAAGTACCAAGCTATAATTCAAACTGCAAGATCACATTTCATCAATTGGTAATACTAAAGAAACACAAAAAAATAGTGATACTAAACTAAATTCAGAATTAATCCTAATATAAAGTAATTACTACCAGAAAAGACAAAGATAATGTACTCTTTTTTCAGTAAGTAAATAACTACTACCAGAAAAGACAAAGATAATGTACTCACATTTCTACCCTTCGGTATGTCATTGCTATGTTTCCACCGAAAGAGCCTTCAGATACAGCACTATGGTTTTAGTAACCAATATTGTACTTAATCTCTATATATAATTATCACTGTGAACAATTGAAGCCTTGATTAACTATTGCAGTTTCTTAACACGACAAGTATGATGTTTCCCTTATAATATCTGGCATGTGAACCTAAAGTAAACTAACTTCCCATTTCAAATGAAAGAGTTATAGCATACCTTCTAGCATTATATTTCTTTCATTGAGAGGATCAGTTGGAATTAGCAAGACCTATTTTTTATAGGACAAAAGAGTAGAGATTCAGAAAACTGAAAATGGTATCAATTAAATCACACGAGAAATTCATTAATAGGGTAAACTAATTTTGGAGGGCAATGAAAAACCTTGAGTCTCTCTTCCAGCTCTTTAATTTGACTGGTTAAGGTTTCAACTTCAGAAGCTATCATCTCAGCCATGTCTTCATCGTTACCCACCTCTTTTTCCAAAGCTGGCATAAAAATAAAATAATTCACTGAATACAATTGCAAGAATAAAATCTGAAAGAGAGAGAGAGATCAACAGGAATTTTCCAATTCTTGGAAATATTATGGAGGATTAGGATAAAAAAGTTAACCTTTTGTTTCTTCTAATTGCTTCTCACAATCTTTGAATCTCCTATATGTCAACACTACCTACAAGTTCAATGATTTCAACATTTTAAGTGTTAGATAAAATAGATACGACAAGTATCAAGTGAAAACAATATGCTATTACACTTAAACCGGAGGTTGAACGAACAGTACCTCATCAAGCTCCGCCATCGACTGTGCCAACTTTTGATATTCGCTTGGATTTGAGACTACATCTGGATCAGCCAGTTTAACCTACAATTGGTTTATTCCCGCTCGTTAATACATAGAGTCCAAAGTCACATCCCACTCATTTTGAGTTCTCGAAGAGTATCAAATGAGGCAACTCAGAATTTCTCAGTCTCACTAAATTTCCTCAACAAGTATGGATCATGAAGAAATACATGTACTTTAGTCTGACGCTAACGAAGAAGCAAGTGATATTCTAATTCTGTAATTCACTTTGCAATGCGTATCCATAGGTTTCAAGATATTTCATGCAAACGTAAGAGGAAATTAAGAGTTGCATCATGTTTATGTTATACTAAAATTTTTTGAAGGAATGCAACTTTCCCATATAGTAAAGGCATTCCTTCATTCAAAGAAAGACAGATATAAATCACATATAAGTTTGTCTTTCCACAATTAATTCCAAGTCGGGTTGTTTGGCCCTTTATAAGTATATTTTGGTGAGACATCTTGAATCGATCATCAGGTCATACTTGATAGTCAAGACGTTTTATAATGTACTATGTTACACTGTCTTGATTTCTTTCCTAATTTTAACGTGATAAATTTTTTGGTCTCTTTTCTAAATTGTTATACCTATTTGATCACATTATGCTTCATTTGAAGCCACAGAAAACAAATGGACAATAATACACGGAAAAAAGTCGGATGATAGTAATATTTATTGTTCACTACCTATTACTAGTATCTAATGTTTACTGATAGAAACACAATTCCTCCTTTCTGTCCTGTGACCACACTCACATAGATAATGATGAAGAAATATTGTTTCATCACAAAACAATTGACAGTAGGTGAAGGCATGCAGCATCCAAGGATGTCTATTAAGTGGTATAGCACTTTGGAGTTCTTAATGATTAATAAATGTGTGCTTACTGCTTAACACTAACTCATTACAGTTTCCAATTCGAAACTCAAAACTAGTCATCGCTGTAACAACCCGGCCACTGTGCCCAAACCTTTAAGTTACATACTGTCTGTTTTGAGAGAACCTAAACCCATCTTACCTCATGAATTTCTGTCGCGTCCCCAAAACTTGAACACATGACCTCCCTTAAGAGACTTAAGTTGAATACATGAACTCCCACAATGGCCACTGCATAAGTTAACGATTTAAGCATAGAAGTTTGGTCATTACAATATCATTCAAAACTACTGTATTCCAAGTTCTCTATTATAGAATAACCCACAAAGCATTTCAAAAGCCTAAAACCTCAACAGGGAATCTCAAATCAAATTCTTTAAGGTACTCAAATATAAGGGAAAAATCCGTAATTTTAGACTCCGTGTATATTGTCTGCAAAGCATTTAATACCATCACTTAAAATTTACACCACAATTCACATCATATAAAAGGCGCCAAAGGACGAGAACAAACATCGAATATAATTACAATTAGCAAGCCTAAAGAAAAAGCATACCGATAATTCTTTCCAAGTTTTCTCAGCCGACTCCAATTTGGTGATTAGATAAGGCTCCTACAGTTTTCACAAAAAAACAACAATGACAAGTACTGAATAAAAAAATCCCTGACAATTTCTTTCCTTTATATTTATCTATAAAATACTTCTACTCTATTAGGTTAATCAAAACTTAGAAATAGAAACGGACCGCCATGCACACGAATTTTGGAGGTGGCCTGAAGCGCGGCGGAGGTTGAATGAAAATGGGGCATCGTATAGAACGGCGAGGCATCGGGAATTGCATGGAACATGTGGTGGCGGAGGAGAATCCGGCGGCGAAGCTCGCCATTAAACTACCCATTGCTTATCCCTTCAGCTACTAAAAGCTAAAGTGAATAAACTGGATAAAATAGAAATCTCATGGTCACAGAAAACTATAATGGTGCGCTTCAGAAGAAATGGAAAAGCGGGTAGACCCAGTGTCAAAGCCCAAATTTACTGAAAATGGGAACTATTGGCCCATCGGCCCAATTCTTAGAATAAACATTAAGTCCCTATTTGGACTCCTTTAAAATGAGATTTTGAAGAAAAATATGATTTGAAATATTAATTTTTCAAAAAATAAAATAAAATGTGTTGTTAAAAAATAAGAAAATATTTAAACTCATGTGTAAAATTATTTTACAAGAGAATGTGTGACTAAAAATGAGTTCCAAGAAAATGTAGACCAAATAAGGACTAAAATTGAAGATCGAAGTTTGCCCTCCTTGAACTGAATTGGCCCATTGGCCCATCATTTCCATAGCTTGTAACGTAAAAGTCATTTTTTAAATACATTGTTTATCCTAATATCTATTTAATTAATGAAGGACTTCGTTCCCATTTTCTATCGACGGCCATGGCAATCAACCATGAATAAAATTCTAGCCATAATTATCCAACTCAGTGCCAACCAATTTTGTTCGGCTCCAATTGGGAATTATCTCGTGCATTCACATAACTAAGTTTATGACCTAAATCTAATACCACTTGAAGGGAATTGAAATTACATTCCAAACCGTTAACAAATTAGGTGGAATATTTCAATTCCCTAATGAGCACATCATAAATCTCACAATTAACCATTGTGAGACTTTATTCTAACTTTCCCAATACACGGATCTCAAATGGGGATGGGAAAGAATGTGACTTTTTGTTTTTTCCATTTTTAATTCACCATAACTTCAACTGTGCAGCAATAATCGCCTACCAAGTTGAATATTATCAGATGTGAGTGGGGTAACATGTTTTGTGTACATCATTGTAACCACACCTTTCAATTTTTGGGTTCTAAATTGTTCCCTTTTGGCAGTTTGTGAATTTTTTTCCCTTTGAAAATAATTAGCTATAAATTCTATGGTCCAACACCATCACTTCTACCAATATAAAGGAAAACAAAATCTACTATTAAGAAACAATCTTGTTATGTCCACATATGTTGGTTTTCAAGAACCATGTGCTTTATTTGACTAAGTTTGAGAAAAAAATAACATGTTCATTGTAATTCAATGCCCTTTACTTTAAATCATTTGGAAAATTAACGATTTTGTTTGTCAGATTATCGAAATTATTAATTCTCAATGGAGAACAACGTTAAAAGCACAATGGTCAATCAAGAAAATTTGAAAGTTCAGTGACTGTTAGGAAATAATATAGAAAGTACAGTGGTCATTGAAAATTTTTACCCACATTTTTCTTTGAATTTCTATGTCCACACTTATGTTAGATTCGGAGAAGAAGAGACTTAGTTCATCGCAAATATTAGACCAACACCCAAAGGACCTCTATGTGGAAGGCTAAAACAACCAATTCAATATTATTCTCCTATATTTAAGATCTTTATTTCATGAGTTCATTAACTGAGAAAACGCACTCCCTTTGATGTAGTTACAAATTTCTTTTTTATTATTTTTTTTAAATGAGCATATAGTGAAGTTTGAAGAACATAGAATCGACGTTTTATAAAGTCGAATATGCGAGAGCCACAATTTAATTAATTAAATTGAAAATATAGTGGTGACAAATGAGCTGAGCCGAGCAGAGTTGTTCACAAACTCGCTCGTCCTAGTTCTGTCCATGAATGTCTCTAGTTCTTTTTTTACAAGTCAGAGTAGAACTAAATATCTTCTCTCAAGAGTTGGGTTTTGAGCTCGTGAATGCTTGGCTCGACCTATGACACCCACAAGTTGAAGGATCAAACCAAACTTATTTCCCTTTTGGCCACCATTATTTGAAATTATAATTTCCTTTCTTTTATCTTCAATCGCACAATCTTTTATAAAATAATATTACACATAAATCGAAAATTTTTCATTCTTTTTTAGCCACACATTTTTCAAAAAAATACTATTCCAAAAATTATAAATTAAACCAACGGGGGCTTAGTTTGTGGGCACGAGTTGAATAGTATCGATCGAGTGAGCCGAGCTTTTGTGTTTAAGGATCGAGGCTGTGCCCTTTGCCGCCCCTGTATATGTATAGGGCTTCTATCATTGCATATGCTATTATATCCCTATTCTTTTAGTTAATTTGGCATAAATTTATTAAGGTTTGTGACCCTGTTGAATAAAAGCCTGCAATGTGGTCCTTACTCCTTACAACCTTAAATCATAAAATAAAAATTGGTATGAAAATCAAATGGTCCCGCTGCACTTTCCAACCAAATTTGCCTGTAAAATGAATTCTGCTAATTACTTTCCAGTCAATAAATAGTGATTAAAAAAATTAATGGAGACATCATTACTGCCTCACCGTTTTAAAGTTGCTTAAACCATAATTACTTCAACATTTATCCCAAAAAAAAGGCACTTTTACATGTGAGAAACATATTACCAAGGTAACAATAAATTTCGGAGACTAATTTAATTTTAATCAACTATAAAAGGGTACAATTTTCATCATTTTATATATCGAATAAATTTTTTTCACTATTTTACTGAAAACTATAGATAATAATAATTATTTTTTTCAACGGTTATGATGTGTTACCGGATTGTATAAATAAAATCATGTAGGGATATCATAGGTTTATGAGATTTTCTCTTCCATTTCTCGAATTTCAGTATTCTTTACAGTTCAACGACTCTCAATTGGAGGATTGGACAACAATTGATAGAAATGCTCGAAAAATTCACTAATAAGCTATCCATTTCAATTTTACAGCAGTGAAGATCTACTTATAAATCAACTACTTCTAGCCATAATTATCCAACTCAGTGCCAACCAATTTTGTTCGGCTCCAATTGGGAATTATCTCGTGCATTCACATAACTAAGTTTATGACCTAAATCTAATACCACTTGAAGGGAATTGAAATTACATTCCAAACCGTTAACAAATTAGG
Organism: Olea europaea var. sylvestris; assembly: GCF_002742605.1. Classification (NCBI taxonomy): domain Eukaryota; kingdom Viridiplantae; phylum Streptophyta; class Magnoliopsida; order Lamiales; family Oleaceae; genus Olea; species Olea europaea. The sequence goes on along the minus strand of NC_036252.1, from coordinate 19,424,876 downwards.
TGGAATATTTCAATTCCCTAATGAGCACATCATAAATCTCACAATTAACCATTGTGAGACTTTATTCTAACTTTCCCAATACACGGATCTCAAATGGGGATGGGAAAGAATGTGACTTTTTGTTTTTTCCATTTTTAATTCACCATAACTTCAACTGTGCAGCAATAATCGCCTACCAAGTTGAATATTATCAGATGTGAGTGGGGTAACATGTTTTGTGTACATCATTGTAACCACACCTTTCAATTTTTGGGTTCTAAATTGTTCCCTTTTGGCAGTTTGTGAATTTTTTTCCCTTTGAAAATAATTAGCTATAAATTCTATGGTCCAACACCATCACTTCTACCAATATAAAGGAAAACAAAATCTACTATTAAGAAACAATCTTGTTATGTCCACATATGTTGGTTTTCAAGAACCATGTGCTTTATTTGACTAAGTTTGAGAAAAAAATAACATGTTCATTGTAATTCAATGCCCTTTACTTTAAATCATTTGGAAAATTAACGGTTTTGTTTGTCAGATTATCGAAATTATTAATTCTCAATGGAGAACAACGTTAAAAGCACAATGGTCAATCAAGAAAATTTGAAAGTTCAGTGACTGTTAGGAAATAATATAGAAAGTACAGTGGTCATTGAAAATTTTTACCCACATTTTTCTTTGAATTTCTATGTCCACACTTATGTTAGATTCGGAGAAGAAGAGACTTAGTTCATCGCAAATATTAGACCAACACCCAAAGGACCTCTATGTGGAAGGCTAAAACAACCAATTCAATATTATTCTCCTATATTTAAGATCTTTATTTCATGAGTTCATTAACTGAGAAAACTCACTCCCTTTGATGTAGTTACAAATTTCTTTTTTATTATTTTTTTTAAATGAGCATATAGTGAAGTTTGAAGAACATAGAATCGACGTTTTATAAAGTCGAATATGCGAGAGCCACAATTTAATTAATTAAATTGAAAATATAGTGGTGACAAATGAGCTGAGCCGAGCAGAGTTGTTCACAAACTCGCTCGTCCTAGTTCTGTCCATGAATGTCTCTAGTTCTTTTTTTACAAGTCAAAGTAGAACTAGATATCTTCTCTCAAGAGTTGGGTTTTGAGCTCGTGAATGCTTGGCTCGACCTATGACACCCACAAGTTGAAGGATCAAACCAAACTTATTTCCCTTTTGGCCACCATTATTTGAAATTATAATTTCCTTTCTTTTATCTTCAATCGCACAATCTTTTATAAAATAATATTACACATAAATCGAAAATTTTTCATTCTTTTTTAGCCACACATTTTTCAAAAAAATACTATTCCAAAAATTATAAATTAAACCAACGGGGGCTTAGTTTGTGGGCACGAGTTGAATAGTATCGATCGAGTGAGCCGAGCTTTTGTGTTTAAGGATCGAGGCTGTGCCCTTTGCCGCCCCTGTATATGTATAGGGCTTCTATCATTGCATATGCTATTATATCCCTATTCTTTTAGTTAATTTGGCATAAATTTATTAAGGTTTGTGACCCTGTTGAATAAAAGCCTGCAATGTGGTCCTTACTCCTTACAACCTTAAATCATAAAATAAAAATTGGTATGAAAATCAAATGGTCCCGCTGCACTTTCCAACCAAATTTGCCTGTAAAATGAATTCTGCTAATTACTTTCCAGTCAATAAATAGTGATTAAAAAAATTAATGGAGACATCATTACTGCCTCACCGTTTTAAAGTTGCTTAAACCATAATTACTTCAACATTTATCCCAAAAAAAAGGCACTTTTACATGTGAGAAACATATTACCAAGGTAACAATAAATTTCGGAGACTAATTTAATTTTAATCAACTATAAAAGGGTACAATTTTCATCATTTTATATATCGAATAAATTTTTTTCACTATTTTACTGAAAACTATAGATAATAATAATTATTTTTTTCAACGGTTATGATGTGTTACCGGATTGTATAAATAAAATCATGTAGGGATATCATAGGTTTATGAGATTTTCTCTTCCATTTCTCGAATTTCAGTATTCTTTACAGTTCAACGACTCTCAATTGGAGGATTGGACAATAATTGAAAGAAATGCTCGAAAAATTCACTAATAAGCTATCCATTTCAATTTTACAGCAGTGAAGATCTACTTATAAATCAACTACTATCCATTGAATCATAAAAATTAGAAAGTTGTCTCTATTTGGTTCGATTATCATCTTTTCTTACACATTATCTATACTAATATTGTACAAAAATAATTTGTAATTCGTAATCATGCGAAAAGAGGCCGCTTTTAAGCAAATGTGGTTATGTAAAAGGAAAGACGCCTAAAATGTCGAATTGCAAAAGAGGGGAATCGGCTATAGTAAAATCAAAATCGAGTGCATTTTTCCTTAAAATAGCTAGAAAGGAATTCGTTTTGTCTATGTACGTATAGATACACACATTTAGTTCAAGATTGGAATGATTAGATGATATGCATTCATCCATCTTTATGACTTTCTTTTCTTTTTAGAGTGAAGAATAATGATGAATTCTTCATTACAAACGAGGCGTGCACATATGAATGGCCCATTGGTAAAGAAAGGCATTGAAGGCATTTTTTTCAATCTTGTTTAATCAGATTCCCATTTCCTCACACCTCACATCAAATATGCACGATTTAGATACTGTGATTTGAATAGTATTATACTAGAAAATGAATAAAATTATTTTTAATTTCTTTTTAATTTTTGGAGTACTATCGATAGATGACTATCGAAAGTGTTCTCGTTGTTATGGTTTACGTCATCTTACATTGCGCATTATTTAGTGTATAATACTAAACAACGGTGTAAGGAAAAAAAAAATAAGAAATTGATTTTTCTTCTTTACTTTTTATGAAATATTATTCAATATTGTGTAGCACACATGTCCTTGTTGTTGGAAGCCATTTTACACAGATGAGACATTTTTCAGCTATCTTCCCTATTGCACTTACTCTGGTAATTATTTTGAAGAACATAATTGGTTGATCAAATAAAGAATTGGCTTCATTATTATAAATCAAGTTATGATTATATAACCCCGTGTGAATTAAAGAAAATATGAAGAGGTCAATCAAAAATGGAATGTTAGTCATAGCCAACAATTAGCTCTTCTCGATGGTGGCTAAGAGGGTTGTGGAAGCAACATATTTGTGCTGAGGTAGATGGTTATCAATATCTCACTATCAACTTCTTGACTAAAAAAAAAGTAACTTTTCTCGATAAAACAGGAGTCAAATCACCAAGTTATAGGAAGAATTGGCAGATGCTGATAAAGTAGAGAAAAGAATTGACTCAATGCTTTGATTCTCATATGGAGGAGTAGGAAACCGATCGTAAATGCTATAGTGTTAATAGGGAAATGTTATGTTTTTATCATTTATTTTATTTTCCTAAGCAATAAGAAGAATCTGACCCATCTAAGGTAGCTACGATGTACCCCTATTATATTAGGGTCTTCCACAACATCGAATATGGATATGAAATAATTTTTTTTTTAATGAAAAACTCTTATTCCAGATAAATTTCTAACGATTCATTTTATTTCTAGAAAAATATCAATTTTTTTTGGTGTCAAAAGAGAATATGTGGTAGAAAAATAAAAGACCTATTCCCCCCCCCCCC
>NC_036252.1:19399044-19421189 GCF_002742605.1 Olea europaea var. sylvestris | reverse complement strand
AAAAAAACCCCCCCCCCCCCCCCCCCCCCCCACAAAAAAAAATATCATCTTCGAGATTGTGTGGGAGCGTTCATGATCACCATCAATCACAATTGTGGCCGCGATGAAGAAAGAAGCTTTCCACGGTGGCGTTGTCTACTAGGATAGGTTAAAACTACCAACTTCTACCCATTTCATGAGTACTTTTACTTTATTCATATTCATTTTTCAACGAAAAAAATTGAAAAATCAAGAAGTCATCGTATGCAAAATCCCAACTATGACATCCCTTCTCCCTTGATGAAGAAAAAAGGAATACTTTTTGTTCCAAAAAAAGAAATTTTCATCCCCAAAATTCATTTTCGTTGGTTTTATATTTTTATCTTGAAACAATGAATTGGGTTCGTATAGGCATTTTGGACGTTGATATTGAAATATCCATTCTAGCTATATTTTCAGTTCTCCACCCATTTCATAAAGTCTTCGTCCTGATAGTAGGATTCTCCAAATTTGGGTCTCAAAGAGTATTAGAAACTGTTATTGATGAAAAACAGAAAATAATAATAATAATAATAATAATAATAATAATAATAATAATAATAATAATAATAATAATAATATTCCACTGAATTGAATTTTCAATTTATGGGTGGATAGTATAGGATTTGTAGTCAGGGATAAAATCACCCGTTAGATTGAATACGCTGCCAATGAGAAAATTCCTCTAGGGTCCCCAACCTTTCCTATACATGACATCAATGTCCCCAATTTTTTATTTGTGCCGCTCTGTGCCCCCAACCTATTAATGCTATGCACACAGTATCTCAGTGAGACTGAAAACTTATAAATAGACAATAAATTATCACATGACACAATATTACTTTCTCATGACCCGTTACATTAAAACAATAAATTTTCGAAGTGGAGGGTAATATTTGAGCAATTATAAACATCAATCATTTATCGTACATCTATCGTGTGACCTATTAGTGTCTATTTAGACTTTTTCATCGAGTTGAAACACTGTGTACCCAATGTTAAAATATTGGAGATATGAATGACCCAATTAGAAAAAGATTGGAGACCTAGAAGAATTTATCTATAACAAGTTTATAAATTCTTACAAACTAAACGCGTGTTTAGATGATGTTCATATTCTATTAAATTCTAAATATATAGAAATGAGTGATGAATAAGTAAGTAGTATTTTCGAATCTCACAAATATGTGAATAAAAAGCAGTTAAATCAATTATAAATAAATTATAAACAAGAGGCAAACAAGGACTTAGGGGAACTTTCTTTGCATGGACTCTTAAGTCATAATTATTGTGTGTATGATTTTCATAAATATATTATATATAGCAGTGAAATTCAAGCAAAAACATTTTATCCATTAGAATATCATATTAAATTATCTTATCTATAACCCTCGGGTTAAGTTGAAGAAAAATAGTTTTAATTTGAATGGTGTAAAAATGATTTGTATTTTGACAATCACAACCCGACATGTAACCTAAATATAATGTAATTCTTGCCCCCAGGGCACATCTCCAAGTGGTAAAAGAGGAGGGTGGAGAAATCCAGCTTTACTTGAGGTTGCTGCGTCAAGGGTTCGAATCATGAAATATGGATTTGGCTCTTGGGTAAGTGCAAGTGTACAAGCAGCCTTCCACCCTGTACCCTTGGAGGCATAACCTGCGATTTACCTCCCTCACGATACTCCAGGACAGGGGTGGTGGGGGACCCTTAAGGTTAGGATTTAACCTTTTTTTTTTTTTTTAAATATAATGTAATTCTTGATTGTTAACATGTAATCCAACTCATATTGCTTCCACTTTAATTAGCTTTACACATAATTTATGAATTTTAAAAACTCAAACAGCTTTCACCCGCCATCATTACATACCCTTAAAGCACTGCACTCTTGAGTAATCCTGCCTTCTTTAAACAACAAAAAACGTAGCAAAAGAACCAAAAAGTCACATCCTCTCTCACCTTTCACCGAAAAGTTGACACATATGCAACATTTTCTTGACTTCAATTTAGCTCAATTTAAAGAATTTTCGACCAACTCATCCAAAAAGTTAAACTGTTATATTTATTTACTTAAAAAATGTCTACGATAAGTTATATGCAAGTCAAACGTCATTTGAATGCACAAATGAATATCTAGAGGTGCGCAGAAGGTTGAAGACATGGATCTCGGTTGAATGCAATGGTTAATGTGATGATTCATACCCAAGCAAGGATTTGTTTGGTGGAACTTTTGATAAGTTAAAAGTTACTTTTAAATATGTTTGAATAATTTTTTAAAAGTGATTTATTTACCTAAAAGTGTTTCTAGATAAAATTGGCCTAAGAGTAGTTTGATTGGGTTTTGAAAAACCGAAAGTTGTTTTCAAGACTTAAAAAACCATTTTTAGACAAAATCTTTAATATATTAAATATCACATCAAGTGAGAATTAATTTTTGGACGATTTTAACTCAATTATAATTCAATTATTTTAATAATACTTTATTTTTCATTTTTCAATATGTAATAAAAACTACAAAATCTTTGTCATTTGTGAATTTTGCGTTATTAATTCGCAGTTAATTAACATTCACATTAATCCAGACTCGATGAATCTTGATATACATGAATTTAAAGTTATTATAGATGAATTTATTTCTATTCATTTATCTTAATATTATAATGAGTAATTAAATTCATGTATTAGCAATTAATTTTTATGTACCAAATGTAATATAAAAAGGTTACTCTACTCATTTGTAATATTTCACCATCCCTAAAAATTTAAATTATAGAAGTTGAGTTTTAAGAGTACAAATTTCTTCTTTTAAATTTTTATCCTAAATTTTATTTTCTTTAGTTCGTTTGAGATGCATCAAATCCTTTCAGTAAATTGGTATCTACTTATAAAATATTTTAGAATTACGTGCAATGCATGTTCAACTCTGACTAATTTCTCTAAGTGTCTGTTTGATTGCAAAGATGAAATTTTGGTGGAAAGAAAATAAAATTCTGGGAATTGAATTGTCTAGAAATTATTTTCCTTGAAATTGTTAATTGTGTTTAATTGGTATAATTTTTCGAGTGAAAAATGTTGAAATAAAAATATTTTTGATGTTCGTTTAACTTTGTTTTATATGAAAATTGTCAATTGAAGGGATAGATTTCATTGGTATTGGGAATGAAATTTGTTTTTATTGAAAAAAATAAGAAAATTATCTATCTTTTGGTGTTCGTCTGACTTTGTTTTACATGAAAATTGTCAATTAAAGAAAAATATTTTTTTTACAATAATTCTTAAAATTTATTTTCATTCCCAAAAAAAAAGGAAAAAATGGCAGATCAATGTGGAAGGAAAACCAAGAAAATGTAGAAAACCAAGAAAACCAAGAAAGGAAATTCCATGAAAAAATTTTGTTATCAAACATGACAAAAAGTAGAAGTTGGAAAACGAATTTCATTTTCCATGGAATTGGGTGCCTATCAAACAGGCCCTTAAAGTACTTTGTCTAATCAGAATAGAGTTTAGATGAAGTTCTATAGAGACTTCCTTTAAAAACTCTTAAAAATAAATAAAAGCAAAAATCATGTTAAAAGAGCTCTAAGGATACTTCACGAAACTCATCTACAAAAAGTAAAGTTCCTAACAAACAAGCCTTAAAAGAGTTAAGTCTTAGGTGTGAACAGACAAATTAATTAATTTTTGAATAGGACTAAGACTTATATTAAATCAAGTGTTTTAAAAGTTAGTTGCGGTTGGATTTTTTTCAAAAATCATATTTTTTTATAAATTTTGATTAAAAAAATGAAATATATGATTGAAAAACTATGAATCTTAAAAAATATGTGTTTAAAATTAATTACTCACTTTAAATTTTTTGTAACTTTATTTTGGCTAAATCAAAAATTTTTATATTGAAGGCATTCAAATGCCCTTTTATCTTGCATGAGTTCGAGTGACTCTCCCCTTACTCCAGGCTACAGAGTTCCCTTCCCACCCCTCAAAAAACACACGCACTCACTATGTAAAATCCATGCCATTACAAAAAGTTCAGTTGCTACGTGTGGCTTAAAGGGCAAATTGAGCGTGTTTAGTGGGAAAAACAGGATCTTTTTCTGGGAATTTGGAAATTTTCACAGGCTGAAAATTTTTGGGCTTTATTGAGGATATGGGTGTTGCTACGATAGCTGAATTGAAACCAAGCATTTCAGGGAAAAGGGCGTTTCGTCCCAGTTCCAGTGCAAAACATGTTACTGAATGGTAACTTTTGTCCTCAATCTTCCCACATTTGTCGATAGAGTTTCATCTGATTGCTTGATATTTTTAGTATATAATGGGCTCCGATGATTCAGCATATGACATGAAAAATCCATTATTAATATAGTCCTATTTTGCATTTTTTCGTTGGATTTCACATTTTGCTGTTTTTGAATTCTAAACTGTAAAAATCTGGGCTTATCCCACTAATCACTTGAATTTGCTGAGCAGAACATATTATTGGAATTCACTAATTCATATAATTTTTAAAGAAGAAACAGTGAGAATCTAGTTTTAATCTTAGCAAAAAATCCCACTTTACTAAATTAGATGGGCTTTCATTAAAATTTCTGAATCAAGCATTTTCTAGTAGTATTTGGACTGAATTATATCCTAGATCCTGTCAATAATTATCAGTTTCTTATCTCATATTCTTCAAATTTTAATGGAAGAAAACAAATGCAATCTATAGTACAAAGTTTTGTGGCTAAACAACCATTGAATATGACAGATCAAACATTGAAGTTACCAAAATTCGCAATCAGATTATGAATACACGAAGCCAGAGGTTTTAATGTATTCTCCCAATAAGTGCCTTAATGTGATGAACAACTGAACATCAATTAGTGGTATTCTAGTAAGTGGTCATTAATTCTTGTGTCCTGTCATGCACAGAACCATAGTACAATAGCTGTTTTAGTAACAACCGTCATTCTGGTTTCTGACCTATCATTAAATACGAAGAAACACTATTTATGAACATTGAGAAGATCCCATGTTATAAGTTCCAGCTAACTTGCAGTTAATCAACAAAATTCCACCATCCCTAGTTTGTCCACTACTAGAAAAGTTCTGATACATCTGTGTAAACTGGATCTAGACTATGATTTTTTTATGACCAACATCAAGAATCACAGGTATTTCAATGCAGTTGAAGGAATAAAATGTCTAATAAGATAAATTATTTGTGCACATACAAGTGGCCTTGCTGAAATATATCATAAGCAGAAAGGATTGAGCTGGCACAGTCAGTCTGCTATCATTAAGTCCTCAGTTTTCCACTGGGGCCTCCATGTTATATGTCTAAGATCAAGATGAATAACGTAGTCCACAGGTTTGGAGCCTTCACTGTGCTTGAATCAGTGTAGCTGTGAAATATTATTGACTACAGTATATCCAACATGGAAAAATATGTGTAAGAAGAAGCTGATGATTTTTTATTTATTTATTTATTTTTTTTTTATCTTGGTTATTAAATCAAATTAACAATTTATGTAACCGTTCTTATCTTCACTTTGAAAATTTTAATTTTTTCAGTCTTATATTCAATTGTTTTACAGGCCTATATCAGATGTTTCCAGTGACCTAACCATTGAAGTCGGAACAGCAAATTTTCCGCTTCACAAAGTAAGAACAATGTGACTTACAAATTATATATCGTCTTGCACCTTGAATTCTTTAGATGGCAGAGTAATCTAATAAAAAAACCTGTGCCGACCCAAGGATTTGAACTGACTTTTTAAATAGGTATGTTATATGGTGGTTCCAGTCAAACTGAATTCCAGATAAACCTTTCTATATCGGGCTGAGTCATTGAGAAACTGTTAACACTTTCTGAAATACCTTGTTATTGCTTAAAGTTAAACCATGGACACCAAAGGTTATTATGAATCGGGGTGGTTATGAATATCAAATTGACTTCCTGGAAAGAAATGGATAAGAATTGGTTCTCGCGATGCACATTTTTTACTAGTTAATTTAGAATGAAATGCAGACTTTGTCGACCAAGAAAGTTTCATGATGAAAAGAAACCTCATCTTAAGATTATAATATGATTTTTGTATTTCTTTTGCAGTTCCCCCTAGTTTCTCGAAGTGGAAGAATAAGGAAGTTAATGTTGGAAGCAAAAGATTCCAAGATTTCGAGGCTGAGTCTTCCTGGTGTTCCTGGTGGATCACAGGCATTCGAGTTGGCTGCAAAGTTCTGTTATGGGGTGAACTTCGAGATTACAATATCAAATGTTGCTATGCTAAGATGTGCAGCGCATTTCCTAGAAATGACCGAAGAAATTTCCGAGAAGAACCTGGAAGGTAAAACTGAAGCATATTTGAAGGATACTGTGCTGCCAAACATATCAAACTCAGTGTCTGTATTGCACCTCTGTGAAAGACTTTTACCGATATCCGAAGACGTTAACCTGGTTAACAGGATAATCAATGCAATTGCAAATAATGCGTGTAAGGAACAGCTAACATCGGGTTTATCAAAGCTGGAGTATAACTTTCCTTTAAAAACTACCCAAAGCTTTGAAGAAGAAACACCTTCAGACTGGTGGGGGAAGTCGCTGGCATTGCTGAATCTTGATTTCTTCAAACGAGTGTTGACCGCTGTCAAAACAAAGGGCCTAAAACAGGAAATGATCAGTCAAATTCTGATAAATTATGCTCAAAACTTTCTTAAAGGCCTTGTAGGAAGGGATCCTCAATTGATAAAAGGAAGTTTTGCAGATCTTGATTTACAGAAGAAACAACGCGTCACTGTTGAAATGATAGTTAGTTTACTACCAACCCAATCAAGAAAAAGCACAGTTCCTATGGCATTTCTTTCAAGTTTGTTGAAATCTGCAATAGCAGCATCAGCATCAACATCTTGTAGATCTGATTTGGAGAGGCGGATTGGCCTGCAACTGGACCAAGCTATTATTGAAGACATTCTTATTCCTGCAAATCTGAACGGAAACAATCACTGCCCGTTATCTGACACAGATTCAGTCCTGAGGATTTTCTCTATTTTCTTGAATCTTGATGAGGATGATGAAGAGGATAATCATCCAAGGGATGAAAGTGAGATGGTTTATGACTTTGACAGCCCTGGATCCCCAAAGCAAAGCTCGATAATTAAGGTGTCGAAACTCTTGGACAATTATCTTGCGGAAGTAGCATTGGATTCAAATTTGACTCCATCAAAGTTCATAGCACTAGCAGAATTACTTCCAGACCATGCTCGTATGGTCTATGATGGACTATATCGAGCCGTAGATATCTTTCTCAAGGTGAGATGAATAACTCTTTCAATCTCAAACAATAAATAGCTATAAGCAGGTTCAAGCTTTTCAAATTATTGGATAGGCTGCCTAGGGACGTTTCCCATGCTAGCCTTAATAAAATAAATTATGTCTTTTGGCTATGTGCATTTTGCAATTTTCATAGAGCTTTCTATCTGCAAATTGAAGAAAAGCGTCCAACATGAGCCCGAAAGAGGCGACAGGTTTGTGGCTGAGACTTAATAATTTTTTTTGAAAGAAAAAATTACCAAAAATACAGAAAAAGAAAATTGATAGAGGCTGGTGTCCTGCCCCGCCAAGGCCCAATGTGGGCTGTGCTTGGCCTCGTTTTTTATAGATGGGACTACACGCTAAAGAAAACTGTAGCCCTTTACCCAGGTGGCCTGGTTTGGCCTGTTTTACCTTTTTATTTACCATTTTACATCTCTATGTCAACGTGTTTATCAACAATTTGTGACTCACCGGCAGGTTCATCCCAACATAAAGGACTCGGAACGTTACCGGCTATGCAAAACAATCGACTCTCAGAAACTGTCTCAAGAAGCATGCAGCCATGCAGCTCAGAATGAACGATTGCCGGTGCAGATGGCAGTCCAAGTGCTATACTTCGAACAGATCAGATTGCGTAATGCAATGAACGGGGTTGGAGGGAACAATCAATTATTCTTTGGCTTGAATGGACAATTCCCACAACGCTCGGGGAGTGGTGCAGGAAGCGGATGCATCTCACCAAGGGATAATTATGCTTCAGTAAGGAGAGAAAACCGAGAACTGAAGCTTGAAGTTGCACGAATGAGAATGAGACTAACAGATCTTGAAAAAGACCATGTCTCCATGAAACAGGAGCTCGTGAAGTCACACCCTGCCAACAAGTTGTTCAAATCATTTACAAAAAAACTGGGCAAGCTCAATTCACTGTTCCGGATTAAAGATTTAAAGCAAATGCGGGATAAAGCTAATTCAGAAAACCGGTTTCTTTTCCAGAAGAGAAGACGCCACTCAGTTTCTTGATCTTGTTTGTACATGTCAATAAAAATGATTGTATAGATTTGTACTGATATTTTGAGTGATTTTTTGTTTCAGTGTCTTTAAGTTTTCTTTGTGCTCCTTTGTCAAGTGATAATTTCCTTATTTCATATTTGATGGAATCTTGAAAGCAGATAATAGAAGTTGTATTCTAGAATTATATCTCAATTGTGGAGAAATTTTTATCCTTAGTTTCAAATATAAAACATGCTTGAAATTACCTTTTTCTATATGATCCACGGGGCAGTTTCAGTTTTATCTGATCCATCTACCAGGACACAAAATCAGTGGGACCTAATTATGAGAAAATTCACATTATTCACATATATATTTTTTCCCAGATTTCAATAGGGACCTGAGACCCACTGGCTCCCACTAATGCCTTATCAGAGTGGGTGGTGGTGTTCGTGATGATGCCCAAGTGGTAATGGCTCCTGGATAGGTGCTACTTGAGGGGGAGTGTTGGAGAAGAGAGATATTTGATGGGTTAAAGTCATCTTCAAAGTCAGCTGTTCATGTTTTTCAGTTTTCTGCTTCGCGTTTTTTGGCTTCTGATTATTTGCTTTTTAGTTTACAATGACTGAGAAAGTAATTAATCCATTTGTAACAATGGAGAATGATGTTAATCTCGGATAGAAGTTATCTACTATTCCTTTGAATGGTATAAATTATATACCATGGTCAAGAGCCTTGACGTTGTCTCTTAGGGGAAAGAAAAAATTGGGTTTCATCAATGGCACATGTTCCTGTCCAGATTCTACAGATCCAACATATGAAGGATGGATATTGAATGATCAACTTGTTCGTTCTTGGCTTCTAAATTCAATGGAAGCGCATATTGTTGAAATCTTCACTTTTTTAGACTCGGCAGAAGAGTTGTGGAAATCTGTTGAGGAACTTTATGGAAACCAAAATAATGCCGCTAGAATATTTGAATTGAAACGGGAAATTATTGTTGCTGAGCACGGAGATAAGCCATTCATTGAACACCTTGGTAATCTTAAGAAGATGTGGGACGAATTGAGTATGTATCGTCCACATACGACCGATGCAAAAATCTTACTAAAAAGGGCTGAAGAAGATAAGATCTTTTCCTCGTTGAGTAGTTTGAGACCAAAGTACGAGAATCTTCAGACTCATATCCTTATGAGTCCTACGCTTCCATCCTTTTCAATTGTGTGCGCAACTGTGCAGTTAGAAGAAACTCGAAAAAAGGCAATGAAAAACGAAAAAATTTTTAGAACAAGAAAAGACGAGAAGCCCCCAAATGTGACCACTGTCAGAAGCTGGGACACTCTAAGGATCGTTGTTGGGAACTTCATCCTCATCTTAAGCCATCTACTATGAAAGGAGAAAACAGGGAAGGTGCTGCTGTTGTTGATACTACCATTTCAATGAATCAATTGGCCCAAATTCTACAACAACTCGGTCATCCTGGTCCTTCTACTCCAAAAGATTCAACTCCTTCTAGCACTCATGTTTCGGTAACCTTGAAGCTTATTTCTCAACTTTGAGAGATTTCTGAAAAAATTCATTTAAACATGCTGTCTCAGTTGCTAATGGTACATCAGTTCCTGTTTGTGGATATGGAAAAATTAATTTTTTTTCCTGGTCTTCTTAGTTCGGATGCACTTGTGATTCCTTCATTTCCAACTCAACTTCTTTCCATTGGAAAAATAACCAACTCTTTAAATTGCAATGTTATCTGTTCTCCTAATGAAGTTATATTTCAAGATCGAACTTCTGGGAAGAAGATTGGTGAAGGTGTATACTCACATGGACTTTATCTGTTCAAACAATCGGTACCATTTCTATTAATAGAGCTATGCTAGAAAATCATATTGTGCATCAAAGATTTGGACATCCTTCTAGTCATATTTTATCTATTTTGTTTCCATCTATATATTTTGGAACACATGTTTGTGACATTTGTCAGTTTTCCAAACAAGTTCGTCTACCATTTAATAATTCATCATATATGTCCGTTAAACCTTTTGAGTTAATTCATTCTGATTTATGGGACCCATGTCGAATTGATTCATATGATGATTTTAATTATTTTGTGCTGTTTATTGATGATTATTCTCGTGCTACTTGGATTTATTTATTGAAATCTAATAATGAACTACCCTGTTTTTAAGGATTTTCATAGCATGGTGGCCACTCAATTTGATAGTAAAATTAAAGTTTTCCGTTCAGACAATGGAACTGAATTTGCAAAGGGTTCCCTTCCTGCCTTCCTTCGCGATAAGGGCATTATTCATCAGACTAGTTGTATTGGTACACCACAACAAAATGGAGTGGTTGAAAGAAAAAATAGACATATTCTGGAGACTATGAGAGCCCTCATGTTTCAAATGAATATTTCGAAGAAATTTTGGTCACATGGAGTTCTAACAGCAGTTTACTTGATAAATAGGCTCCCAAGTCGTGTTATCCATTTTCAATCGCCATTGGAAGTCTTAAAAGGGAGAAAACCTGACGTGTCTCACCTCCGAGTATTTGGTTGTGTTTGTTATGTACACTACCAGTCTCGGCATCGCAATAAACTTGATCCTCGTTCCATTCGATGCGTCTTCTTCGAATATTCTTCGACAAAAAAGGGATATGTATGCTATGATCCTCAATCTCAGAAGCTATTTGTATCACGAGATGTGCGATTTTCTGAGAATGAACCTTATTTTACAGCGCAAAGTTTGAACAAGAATTTACCTTAGAGGGAGAGGGAGAGTTTGAACAATCTGCTTCCGCTTCCCACTATATGGACATCTTCTTTCGACATTGCAAGCCCTAACCGAAATGAAACTATGGTACAGAATGGAGATATAGAAAGAACTGAACAAGATGGAAACAGTAGGGACACCGGATGTTCTTTGTCACTAGAAAATATACCAGATGCTCCAGAAGAGGTTCCTAGAAGGTCAAATAGAATATCCAAGGCTCTAGAAAAATTAAAGGACTTTGTTAATTACGATGCCGTAAGTCATCCTATACAGACTCATCTATCATACTCCAATATTTCTACATCTTATTCAGCATTTCTAACTTCGCTTGCTTTAACTCAAGAGCCGAATAACCGTGGACAAGCAAATTCTAGTCCTATTAGGAAACAAGCGATGCAGGAAGAGTTACAAGCCCTTGATGATTACAACACTTGGTCGGTTGTGAAACTCCCTCCAGGAAAGAAAGCAGTATGATGTCGTTGGGTCTATAAAATGAAGTTTCGAGGTGATGGATCTATTGAACGACATAAAGCACGTCTTGTTGCCAAGGATTTTACTCAAACTTAAGGAGTTGACTACAATGAGACATTTGCTCCAGTAGCCAAAATGATCACGTTTCGCGTTCTTTTATCTCTAGCCGTTAATCATGATTGGAAATTGTTTCAGATGGATGTAAAGAATGCATTTCTACATGGTGATCTTGAAGAAGAAGTTTACATGAGTATACGTCCTGGTCATCCATTGGAGGGTCGTAGTGATCTTACATGCAGATTAAGAAAATCCATATATGGTCTTAAACAATCACCTCGTGCATGGTACGCCAAACTCGGTCACGTTCTTATCAAGAATGGTTTAAAGATAACTACTGCAGATTCTTCCTTGTTCGTGAAAAGAGGTATGAGTGGTACTGTTATTGTTTTGATTTATGTTGATGACATAGTTCTTACTGGTGATGACCTTGTTGAGATATCAAGGCTTAAAAATATTCTTCATACTCAATTATCTATTAAAGATTTGGGAATTTTGAAATATTTTCTCGGACTAGAGATTGCATATTCAAAGAAGGGCATATTTCTCAATCAAAGAAAATATGTGTTGGATTTGTTACAAGATGCTGGTAAATTAGGTGTCAAGCCAGCTCAAAAACCTATAGAGTGTAATTTAAAATTACCACTTGATGGCGACCCGATATCTGATGTGGGTCAATTTCAAAGATTGGTGAGCAGATTGATTTACCTCACAATTACTCGACCCGATATCTCATATGCTGTCAGCCTGATTAGTCATTTTATGCACTCTCCACGAGTTGCACATATGGATGTTGTTAATCGAATTTTGCATTATCTTAAGGGGTTACCTGGAAGAGGTATATGGATGTGTAAGAATGGTCATTCTCTTATTACTGCATACACTGATGCGGATTGGGCTGGTAGTACTATTGACAAACGATCTACAACAGGGTATTGCATGTTTGTTGGAGGAAATTTGGTGACATGGAAGAGTAAAAAGTAGAATGTTTTTGCACGCTCTAGTGCTGAAGCTGAGTATCGGGCAATGGCTTCTACTACAAGTGAAATTATTTTGCTTCGATATTTGTTAAAAGATCTTGGATTTGGCTTGTCACAACCCACACAGATGTATTGCGATAATCAATCTACTATTCATATTGCTTCAAATCTAGTTTTTCATGAACGGACAAAACACATTGAAGTTGATTGTCATTTTATACGAGAACAAGTCCAAGCCAAGGTTATTTGTACTCACTTCGTTCGTAGTAGTGAACAATTAGCCGACATTTTCACCAAAGGCTTGCCCACTGCTAGATTTCATGAGATATTGATATGATTCAGGAGTCGAGCCCAACGAAGGCAAGTGCGAGACGAGACCCGTTGATAGCCGATGGCGGACCAATAACGCGATCAAGGGCAGAGCAAGTGAAACAAGCGATGGGATTGCTTGTTCAAGAAACCATTGATGGAACCCTGTTTGGGACTCAAAATGGAGCAACTTTCATGTTCGGGTCGAAGGCCGAATCAACTTGGATCAATTTGTTATCAAGCGACAAAATCGGAGGCTGAAAATAAGCCTGTGCGACCGCACAACAAAAACACCATGCGGCCGCACAGTGGCATACCGAAACTTAAATTGAGATTTTTTGTTGAACCATGCAATCGCATAGAAATAAACCGTGCGGCTGCATAAGCCAAAAATTTGGTGAATTTTCCAATTTTGGCAACTTTTCATATTTTGTTAGATTTTGATTCTTTTCCATATTTTGGAGATTATGCTCGACTTTTGCACGATTTTTACCTAGTTTTTAGGTTTAATATAAATAGGAATTTCCATTCAATTGTTAAAAACCTTTGAAATTATTGATATTGAATTAAAGTGAGGCGTATTGTTTTCTCTTCATCGTTCTTCATTGAATAATTTCGAACTTATCAAGTGTTAACTTGTGGCGTTCAAACAACCGGATTTTATTCTTGGATTGCGTGATCAAGGGGTCTTTCAAGCATCGTTCTTGTTGGGTTTTTTGGTTGGACTTTCTTTTGGGTTAATCCTAAACTTTGGATTAATTTGGCTTTCTTGGGTTCGTCAATCTTGTTGTGGGTTTCGTAGTCAATGCTGCTACGGGGTTCGCATGAGATATTGTCCAAGTTGGGCTCCATCGATATTTTCGCACCAACTTAAGGGGGAGTGTTGGAGAAGAGAGATATTTGATGATATTTGAAAGATTTGCTAATATTGGAGAATATTATGGCGCAATCACGTTTTGGAAGATTTCCATAATTCATTATTCTCTTTCCTTGATTGCCTTATCCTTAATAAGGTAATCTTGATGTAATACGAATATATATGGTTCATTGTAAGCTCCAAATATAAGTGAATAATATACAAGCTCCCTCTTCTCCCGTGATGTAGGTTGCAACACTGGCGCTGAACCACGTAAGTCTTTGTGTTCTTTTTTAGTTTATTGAATTCTTCTTTGATCTTTCGAGCCAGAAAATGCTGAGTTAGCCTTGCTTGTAGGGCTTAGGTTACTTTACATTCTAGGTACTGTTCATCTCGAAGTATTGTTCACACACACACACACACACACACACACACACACACACACACACACATATATATATATATATATATTTGATATCATTGCTTGATTTTGTGTTTTTTTCTACCAACAACAATTCCTACATTGTGTTTGATTTTTGGGATATTCAATTGGGTTCGAGTCTTTCATTCTTCTTTTGAGTCTATTTACATATTCGTGTCAAAACATTCATCTATTCCACTTATTCAAGTCCTTTGAGTCTCGTGGTCTTTGATTAATATTCGGTTTGTTTGAATTGTCGGTAAAATAATTGATTTAGTTCACTTGGTTCTTTGAAGTGCTTGGAGGGAGAATTTGAGTGGTAAAAGGCCGAGTGGTGAGTTTAATAGAGGGAAAAAGCCACAGTGAGTGTTTTTCGAGTGAAATCCTTGTGAGTCATAAAAAATATTGTGTGATATGATGTCGGAAAGAGAATGTTCTAATTCAAGCCGAAATGGTAACAACAACAATGCATCGGAGGACATGATAATGAGGGTTGAAATGGTAATTGGTGATGTTAGGGGTAGGAATAACTTGGGAGATGAAGTAGATGGAAATTTGGGAAGTATTAAAATGACTATTCCGCAATTTAAGGGGAGAAGCGATCTGGAAGCATATTTAGAGTGGGAAAGGAAGGTTGAGATGATTTTTGAGTGCTATAATTATTCGGAGGAGAAAAAGGTAAAATTGGGGCTTGAATTTGTAGATTACGCGATATCTTGGTGGGATCAAGTACTTATATCATGGCGTAGGGGTCGAGAAAGGCCTATTAGCACTTGGGATGAGTTGAAGATGTTGATGAGGAGGAGGTTTGTTCCGAGTCACTATTATAGAGAAATCCATCAAAAATTGCAAGGTTTGTATCAAGGATTGAAAAGCGTAGAGGATTATCACAAGGAGATGAAAATTCTTATGATTCGGGCTAATGTGGAGGAAGACCGGGAAGCTACCATGGCACGGTTCTTGAATGGGTTAAATTGGTATATTGCAAACGTTGTAGAGTTGCAACATTATGTGAAAATCGAGGACATGTTACATGTGACAATGAAGGTCGAGAGGCAATTGAAGAGGAAGGGGACGTCTAGGCAATCGTTAGTTACTTCGACTCCTAATCCAACATGGAAATCGAAGTGGGATGGCAACAACAAAAATGAGGCTGCACCTAGAGGTAAAAATGATTGGCAAAAGGACAAGGATGAAATGCTAGCAAACCAATATCAAAATCGGAGGCACAACCGTCACGCAATCGGGACATCAAATATTTTAGGTGTTTGGGAACGGGGCATATTACTTCTCAATGTCCAAACAAACGGGCGATGGTGTTGCGGGATAATGGAGAGATTGTAAGCGATAGTGATGGCGAGTTTGATGACATGTTGGCATTGGAGGGTGTTAGTGAAGAAAAAAAAGTTGAAGGGCGGTTGGGGATCTATTAGTCACAAGGCGAGCTCTCACTACTCACGTCAAAGCGGATGACTTGGAGTTGCAACGGGAGAACATTTTCCATACTCGATACCACGTAAACAATACGGTATGTAGTGTTATAATTGATGGTGGTAGTTGCACTAATGTAGCTAGCGTATCTCTTGTAGAAAAGTTGGGTTTAACATTGTTGAAACACCCGAGACCTTATAAATTGCAATGGTTGAATGAGAGTGGCGAGGTAAGGGTGAATCGAAGAGTGTTACTTAATTTGTCAATTGGGAGTTATAAGGACGAGTTAGTGTGTGATATAGTACCAATGCAAGCGGGACATATTTTATTGGGACTATCATGACAATACGATAAGAAAGCTATGCATGATGGGTACAAAAATCAATATAGTTTCATTAAGGATGGAATGACCATTACTCTTGTGCGATTAACACCGACGCAAGTCTATGATGACCAATTAAAATTAAGAAGTGAGGAGGAGAGGAGAGCAAAAGAGTTAGAAAAAATGAGAGCAAATAGTGAGTTGGAGAAAAAGAGAGAAAATGTTGAGATAGCCATTAGAGAGAAAAAGAGAGAGCAATCACAAGAGAGAAAAGAAAGAGAGTGCCCCGAGAGAAGAGAGAAAACACGAGTGAATTTCTTTACAAAAGAGAGTGATTTGAGGAGGGCGGTAGTTGAGAGAAAAGAGATGATCTTGTTCGTTTATAAGGAATCACTCCTCAATTTTGAGGAAACTAACCCACCCCTCCCTAGTTTGGCTAAGTCTTTGTTGCAGGAATTCGACGATGTATTTCCGGAGGATGCACCAAGTGGGTTACCGCCTATTCGAGGCATTGAACATCAAATTGACTTCATACCTGGAGTTGTAATTCCAAATCGACTGGGTTATCGAAGTAATCCCGAGGAGACTAAGGAGCTTCAAAGGCAAGTGGAGGAGTTAATGAGCAAAGGATACGTGAGAGAAAGCATGAGTCCTTGTGCGATACTGATTTTGCTTGTGCCAAAAAAGGATAGAACATGGTGAATGTCCGTGGATTGTAGGGCTATTAACAACATAACGGTAAAGTATCATCATCCTATACCTAGGTTAGATGACATGTTAGATGAATTACATGGTTCTTGCATATTTTTCTAAAATTGATTTAAAAAGTGGGTATCATCAAATTCGTATACGGGAGGGTGATGAATGGAAAACGGCTTTTAAAACTAAATATGGTTTATATGAACAGTTGGTTATGCCGTTTGGACTCACAAATGTGCCTAACACTTTTATGCATTTAATGAATTATGTTTTACGTGCTTTTATAGGAAAATTTGTTCTGATTTATTTTGATGACATATTAATCTATAGCAAAGACCTAGGAGAGCATTTGGAACATTTAAAGTGTGTGCTAATTGTTTTAAGGAAAGAACAACTCTATGCTAATATTAAGAAATGCACATTTTGTATGGATAGAGTTATATTTCTTGGATTTGTGGTTAGTGCTAATGGGGTAGATGTAGACGATGAAAAGATAAAAGCTATTAGAGAGTATAACGAAAGTTAGGAGTTTTCATGGTTTGGCTAGTTTTTATAGGCGATTTGTGAAGGATTTTAGCACTATCACTGCACCACTTACGGAAGTAGTTAAAAAGAGTGTAGGTTTTCATAGGGGTGATGAACAGGAACTTGCATTTAATATTATTAAAGGTAGATTGTGTGAAGCACCTGTTTTGACATTACCTAACTTTGATAAAACATTCGAGATTGAGTGTAATGCATCAGGAATAGGGATTGGAGCAGTTTTAATGCAGGATCGGAGGCCTATTGCATACTTTAGCGAGAAATTGAGTGGAGCCGCTTTAAATTATCCTACATATGACAAAGAACTTCATGCACTTATTCGAGCTTTGGAGACTTGGCAACATTATCTATGGTCGAAGGAGTTCGTAACACACACCGATCATGAGTCATTAAAGCACTTGTGGGGACAATGTAAATTGAACAAAAGGCATTCAAGGTGGATGGAATTCATTGAGACCTTTCCATACGTCATTAGGTATAAACAAGGTAAGGAAAATGTGGTGGCGGATGCGTTGTCGCGAACGTACGTATTGCTAACTACTCTTGATTCTAAGCTACTTGGGTTTGAATATATTAAGGAATTGTATGAAAAAGATGTTGATTTTTCGGATATTTATTTGTCATGCATAAAAGGGGCGGTTGATAGGTTTTTTAGGCATAAGGGGTATTTATTTCGGGAAAATAGGTTAATTATTTGGGAGTTGTTAGTAAGGAAGGCACATAGTGGTGGATTTATGGGACACTTTGGGGTTCAAAAGATTTTAGATGTATTGAAGGAGCATTTTTATTGGCCTAAGATGAAAAGTGATGTTGAGCGAATTTGTAGTCGATGCATAGGTTTTAAAAGGCTAAATCTAAGATTTTACCACAAGGTTTGTACACACCTTTACCTACACCTAGTGAGCCTTGGGTTGATATCTCGATGGACTTTGTTTTGGGTTTACCTAGGACTAAGAGAGGTCGGGATTCCATTTTTTTTGTTGTAGATAGGTTCAACAAAATTGCACATTTTATACCATGTCACAAAACTGACGATGCCACGAACATTGCTGACTTATTCTTTAAAGAGATTGTGTGTTTACATGGGGTTCCTAGAAGCATAGTCTCGGATCGGGATGTCAAATTTTTGAGTCACTTTTGGAGAGTTTTGTGGGGTAAGTTAGGCACTAAGTTACTATTTTCCACAACTTGTCACCCACAAACGGATGGGCAAACCGAGGTAGTGAATAGGACTATGACACAATTGTTACGCACAGTAATCAATAAAAATTTGAAGAGTTGGGAGGAGTGTCTACTATTTGTTGAATTTGCATACAATCGAGTTGTTTACTCTACTACGTTATATTCTCCATTTGAAATTGTATATGGGTTTAATCCTATAATTCCTTTGGATTTAATTCCTTTACCTGTGAGTGAACGTGGTAGTTTAGATGGCAAAAAGAAGGCGAAATTGATTAAGTCACTCCATGAAAAGGTAAAAGCGCAAATTGAAAGTAAAAGTAAGTTGGTTACGTCGTAGGCGAACAAAGGTAGGAAGCGCGTGACATTCGAACCAGGAGATTAGGTTTGGGTGCACCTTAGGAAAGAGCGGTTTCCAGAGCAAAGGAAGTCCAAGTTGCAACCGATGGGCGATAGTCCATTTCAAGTGATTGAAAAGATAAACGACAATGCTTACAAGTTGGACCTTCCAGGTGAGTACAATGTTTCGGCTACTTTTAATATATATGATCTCTCTCTGTTTGATGGAGGTTCAGTTTCGAGGACGAATCCTTTTGAAGAGGGAGGGGATGATATGATCCAGGAGTCGAGCCCGACGAAGGCAAGTGCGAGACGAGACCCGTTGATAGTCAATGACGGACCAATGACGCGATCAAGGGCAAAGCAAGTGAAACAAGCGATGTGATTGCTCGTTCAAGAAACCATTGATGAAACCATGTTCGGGACTCAAAATGGAGCAACTTTCATGTTCGGGTCGAAGGTCGAATCAACTTGGATCAATTTGTTATCAAGCGACAAATTGGAGGCTGAAAATAAGCCCGTGCGACCTCATAGCAAAAATACCATGCGGCCGCACAGTGGCATATCGAAACTTACATTGGGATTTTTTGTTGAACCATGCGATCGCATGAAAATACACCATGCGGCCGCACAAGCAAAAAATTTGGCGAATTTTCTAATTTTAGCAATTTTCCATATTTTGTTAGATTTTGATTCTTTTCCATATTTTGGAGATTATGCTCGACTTTTGCACGATTTTTACCTAGTTTTTAAGTTTAGTATAAATAGGAGTTTCCATTCAATTGTTAAAAACCTTTGACATTATTGATATTGAATTAAAGTGAGGCGTATTGTCTTCTCTTCATCGTTCTTCATTGAACAATTTTGAACTTATCAAGTGTTAACTTGTGGCGTACAAATAATCGGATTTAATTATTGGATTGCATGATCAAGGGGTCTTTCAAGCATCGTTCTTGTTGGGTTTTTTGGTTGGACTTTCTTTTGGGTTAATCCTAAACTTTGGATTAATTTGGCTTTCTTGGTTTCGTTAATCTCGTTGTGGGTTTCGTAGTCAATGCTGCTACGGGGTTCGCATAAGATATTGTCCAAGTTGGGCTCCATCGATATTTTCGCACCAACTTGAGGGGGAGTGTTGGAGAAGAGAGATATTTGATGATATTTGAAAGATTTGCTAATATTGGAGAATACTATGGCGCAATCACGTTTTGGAAGATTTCCATAATTCGTTATTATCTTTCATTGATTGCCTCATCCTTAATAAGTCAATCTTGATGTAATACGAATATATATAGTTCATTGTAAGCTCCAAACATAAGTGAATAATATACAAGCTCTCTTTTCTCTCGTGGATGCAGGTTGCAACACTGGCGCCGAACCACGTAATTCTTTGTGTTCTTTTTTAGTTTATTGAATTCTTCTTTGATCTTTCGAGCTAGAAAATGCTGAGTTAGCCTTGCTTGTAGGGCTTAGGCCTTCGTATGGTCTGAAAATTGAATCTGCAGGTGGACACAATGGAATATGATGTTCAGAAAGATTATTGAACTTGCAGGTTGACACAATGGAATGCGATGTTCACAAAGATTATTTTGTGTGACAGGAATATTATGGCACATAATTTTGCATCTTTTGCTACTTTATTGTCCAGTGATGTGTTTTGGAGTGATTCTTTAATGTTTATTTCTTGATTTGTTCGGGATGATCGCTAATTTGCTATATTTATAGAGGAATTAGTGGAAGACAATAAAATAGCAAAAATGTTTAAAAACTAAGGGGCGTTTGTTTACTATTTTTGAAAAAATGAAAATGAAAAATAGAGTCGTTATGGCCCACACAAAATATAGAAATTGAAATTTCATGGTTTGATGTGATAGATAACGGTCATATTTTTCATTTTAATGGGGAAAGAATGGAAAACAAATGGCGGGCTAAATAAGCAATGAAAAGGCACTTTTACACTCACTCGAGAAGAAAGAAAAACGTGGTGTACTTAGGGATGTCAAAAGGGTCGAGCCGCTCGTCGGCTCGTGTAGCAGGGAGAGGAGCCGCTCGTTAAAAATAACGAGCCACGAGCTGCTCGGTTTGTGGCTTGTCCAGCCACAAAAGTTAAGTGACCAAACGGTCACTGAAATAATTTTTTTTTAATTTTTTTCCCCTCCTACTATAAATACCTCTTCCCCTAAAGATTTTTTTTCATATCAATTGCAACTCCAAATCTCCAACTCTCTCAACTCTCTTTTATTATATCAATCGAGCCCAAAGATTTTTTTTCATATCAATCGAGTTTTTACTCTCTTGTGCTGAAAAATATACAATATCAATTCAATTTTTACAGTTTATTAGTTAGAATTTCAATTCATTCAATTTTCAATTCTCACAATCTCGCCACATTTATATTCTTCTAGTTAAGATTTTATCATAAACAATCAAATAAATGGATCGATGCTCATTTGTTAAAAGCTTGTTCGATGGTGAATCACCTAGGACTCCGCAAAGTCAATTTTCAAATGAATTTGCCGGTTGAAATGAGTTCACATTTACGGTCAGGGAGGCCACAATCCAACTGATTTGGATGATATTAACGTTCTCGAAGCGGAACATGAGGATAAAGATACTGAATTAAACATCCCAAATGCGAAGGGAAAGCGAAAGGCCAAAAACAAGCAAAATGTTGGGATCACTTTAAGTTGATTTCAACGGAAAAAGTCGTCGATGGCCTTGCAGAATTTAAAGCAGTATGTAAATACTGCCAACAAAGATTGGCATGACAAAAAGGAATTGGTACCACCCCTCTCAACCGCCACTACAAAGCATGTGCGGTCAGACATGGACTTCTTCCAGTTGGTCAAACACAATTGCAATTTGGCAATCCAGGCACCGGTTCTACAACTTCACCCCTATCCACGTAGGTGTACTCGGAGGATAATACTTGAATCGGAATGTTGAAATTTGTTGCCGCCACTGAGTTGCCTTTGACTATTGCAGACAACTAACACTTCGTCTCGTTCGTGAAAGAATATCTACAACCAAGGTACATTGGGATGAGTCAAAACACTCTTCGTGCCGATACAATAAATTATTTCAATAATTCAAAACAACCATTAATTATGAATTTGCAACAATATGGAGGTGTTGTATCTTTAACTTCTGATATATGGGAGGGATTAATAAAATAAAAGAGTATATATAGCTGCAACTGCACGCTATATAGACTCACTTTGGTGCATGCATAAGAAAATTATTGTTTTTAGAATTATTGAGTTTCCTCACAATGCTAATAACATATATAATGCTATTATCAGTATTGTTAGAGAATATCATTGCGAGACTAAAATTTGATCTTTTACTTTTAATAATGCTAGTGTTAATAAGGTAGTTGTCGATAAATTGTGTAGGACACTTCAACCTGATTTTGGCGGGTATTTGTTTCATATTCATTGTGTGTGCCATATCTTGAATTTAATTGTGCAAAATGG
>NC_036252.1:19391860-19397704 GCF_002742605.1 Olea europaea var. sylvestris | reverse complement strand
TTTTTTAAAAGTGTTTTTTATTATTTCATTTATTTGTAAAACTCTTAAAAAAAATTTGACGAGCCCAAGCTTGGCTCGGCCCACGAGCTCGGACAAGCCACGAGCTCGTGGGCTGAGCCGAGCTTGCCCAAATTGAACGAGCTGAGCCCGAGCTCAGCTTGCACTCGTACGATTAAGGGCCGAGCCTTGCCACCACTAGGTGTACTGTAGCAGAGGATCAACGACCCAGGCACCAACCAAAAGCCCAAAAAATTCAACGACCCAGGATGTCATTTCTCTTACTTTGAAGAAGGTAAGTTTTGATTTTTTACTGTAAATCATTTTTCTATGCATATTTTTTGTGAAATCTTTACAAAAATGATTATAGATTGTATTTTGAGAAAATAATACATTTGTTGAAGCAAAAAAGTGGCAGAGATCGTCGGAAATGGCGATCTCCGTACGCAGGTGGCCAAAATTGAATAGACGACCCCGCGTTTGGGCCGTCTGGAATTTTCCAGACGATCCAAATTCTGGTCCTAGGCTATCTGGATTTTTAAGATGGTCCAAATGCTAGGACAGTTGGAAAATCGGGCAGTTTGATTTGGGTTTCCGGACGGCCCAGTCGTCGGGATTTTTTTTAAAATTAGTTTTTAATTTAATTACTTATTTAATTTTAGGCAATTTTAAAAACAATTCAATATTATATGAACAATTAAATAACTAAAATAAATAAATTAATACAATGAATTAACAAAACTAAGCAAATAATATACTTACACAATAAAAAATTAATAATTAAAATTTTAAAATAAATTATTAAATTAACTATTAATCAAGCGATTAAAATAAATAAATAATATACATAAAAAATTAAAAAATTGATGAAATGTTGAAATAAACAATTAAATTAAGTATTACAAAAACAATGAAATTAAGCAATTAAAATTAGTAATTAAAATATTAACATAAATAATGAAATTGAGTATTAATAAAATAATGAAATTAAGAAATTAAAATTTCTAATTAAGATAAATAATTAAATATTAAATAAATAATATACATAAATAATTAAAATAATTAATGAAATGTTTATATAAAAAATTAAATTAAGTATTAATAAAATAATTAAATAAAATATTTAGAATTTTTGAGTATTGATCGCAGGGTTGATACAATAAACCAATCTTGAATAGATATGCAGAGGTTGAAGTTAGCCTACGATTTGTGTGAATATAATTGTGATCCATAAATATTGTATATGTTGATTTTTTGTAATTACGAGTAATTGTAAACGTCGTCAAATTTTTGTAAATATCATTCGTTGATTTTTTTAATTATGAGATAATTGTAAATATTATCAAATTTATGTAAATGTAATATGTTGATTTTTTAATTACGTGATAATTGAAAATATTGTCAAATTATGCAAAATAATTAAAATAATGAATGAAATAGTAAATAACGCATTATATATTAAATAAATAATTAAAATAAATATAATAGTTCAAAAATATTACGATTCAAACCATCAATTTGAATTTAAAGTAGAACGTCCAATGCAATGACTTTTATAAATAGTAAATATTACGTAACATATAGAATGTGAAAATAGCAAATAAATTTCAAATTTTATTACACGTCTTTTGAGTTGTTATATAATGGAATCTGACTTGTAAAAAATCGACGAATATATCGTACAAAATCTAACTTGTACAAAATCGACGAATCTGACTTGTACATTCTCCCACACCTGCCGCGCTTACGAGGTTGATGAAATTTTCCGGTAGATGGTATTCTAAATGTGCGTGTACCTCCAGGAGTATGTGGTCTGACTCTGGATGACAACACATTATTAAGTGGGAGAATGTAGTTAGGAACTTTCCACTCGGCTTCATTTGATAAGAATATATCGTTTCGGCATATGGTATTCTTCAATAATTAGCCAGATCATAATAATTGCATAAGGTATTTGCTGAAAATTCTCTATGCATAGCCATTACCATTGCATGCGCACATGACACGATATATCCGATATTACATCCACATCTTATGGTGAAATGAAATTGATCCAGCGGTTTGCACATACCTTTCTCGCCACTTCCAATGTATTGAAGAGTTTATCTTACTGAGTTGGGATTAGCACACTTGTGCAACTTTGTGATTCTTCACGCCGATCATAAAACCACAGCTGTAGCTTGTTACGAATGTGCTCAATCATTGCGAGAATTGATAACTCTCGATCCTTCTTAAATAATGCATTGAGAGATTCCCCATTGTTCAACATCATCATGTTATATCGACGTCCTAGAGAATGTGATCGTGCCCAGTCTTCGATCTCCATTTTTATTAGATACTCTGATGCAGCATGTGATTTACATTCTATTTCGACCATGAACTTATCGAACCTTTCAAAATCGTAAGCATTTGCTTCTCCCCTAAACAATGCAACGATGCCACTGCCCCGATATTTAATTTTCAGGTTGCCCTGTATATAGTACATACAATAATTGTGATGTGCCTCATGAAAGATTTCGATGATACCATTTATTATTGACTGCTCCCAATCATTTACGAATGTAATGTTCTCGACATCCCCAGTCAATTCCTGCTACTTTATGAAGAACCAATGTATCGCTAAGCCATTCTTTCCGTCGACTATGTCGAATGCAAGAGGGTAAATTTGGATGTTAGCATTTTGACATGTTACACTTGTCGACTAGAATTAGGGGTCGCATCCCGTTTCAAAATCCATGAAGAAATATTTGAAGCGATTCTCACCATCCAATTTAGCATAACTGTCATCGATCGAACTAATTAAGTTATCCAAATGGTCATTAATTGGCCTTCCAACCTTCTAATAGCTCATGACTACCTCATAATCTCGACGAACGTTGTTAATGATGTCCGAAGATCTATAAATCGTTCATGGGTCCCTGAAAATTGTACATTATTTGTTGACCAATGAACCATGATCTAGCCTGCTTATGATCATTTAGACAAATACCAATTTCGCAGATATGTTCCCGTGCATACTTACGAACTACGAAGAACTCATTCTTATCCACCTTCGTCGCCCGCAAGTGCTAGTGACAATTGTCATCAACGCAGATAATTGTGTATATAGATTTGTTTGATTTTTTCACTTTAAACTCAAAGTTGTATTTCAAAGCTATCCGATGAACAACTTCCTGCAAATATTTCTTTATTTTGAACAGTTGTTCGACATACAAATATTTATCATCGGGAACTACACACAAACAATTAGATGACCATGTACTCATTTCAACCAGTGAGCTCCCCCCGACTCATGTCTCTTACGAGATAACGCAATTAAATTCTCATATGTAAATTCATTTTCATTTTCACTGTCTACAACTGTCAAGGGAATTCTGTACATAATAGTGAGATCATGATGAGGAGCAACTGTTTCAGGAATAGACACATCATGATGTGAACTCGTGTAGGCAAACGCTACCAAACCCACGTTCAAGATTGGAAATCGACCCAAGAAAGCCAAAACAAAGTTTTGGATTAAACTCAATAAATTTGGAACCAAGCAACCCGAATCCTTGACGATGTGCAGACTTCTTGATTACGCAAAAATATGTGAATCTCACCCGGTTAATTTGAACACCACAAGATTTAAATCTTGATAAGTTCGTAGATTGTCCAATTGAAGAACACATGAAGAAAGCAATAAAAGTCTCTCAATAATCATAATGTCAAAATTTCTTATAATGTAAAAAAAATCATATTTATATTAAACCTAAGACCTAGTTTTAAAATGAATAAAACTCTAGCAAAATAATTGAAAACAGAATTATGGACTCCTAACAATATTAAGTTACCAAAATAATAAGAGTTTTAATGGAAATAAACTTCTCGCCAAAAATCGAAAATCCGCCCAAGTTTTCCTCTATGCGGCCGCATAGAGTTAATCTTTGTGGTCGCATAGTACAGCTTCTCGCCTGGCGCGAAGTCCCTGCCACCCTCATTGCAACTGCATGGGTTGAAGAGCTATGTGACCGCATAGCTCTCAGTTGAGCTCCCTTTTGCAGTCGCTTGAAACACATTGATCCAAGTTTCTTTTGCCTTCATTCCAAACATGAAACTTGTCCCATTTTGAGTCCTGAACGTGGTTTCATCAACGGTCGCCTTGGCAAGCAATCCCATCACCTCTTTCACTCACTTCATCCTCACTCGCGTCATTGACCTACCTTCGACTATCAACAGATCTTTCCCCGGGTTTGATGTTGGACTTGACTTTATCGCTCGTGTCTCTTGGATCACATCATCACTTCCCTCTTCGAAAAGATTCATCCTCAAATATGAACCTGCATCAAAGAGAGAAAGAACAGACACATTAAAAGTTGCTGAAACGTTATACTGACCTGGAAGATCTAATTTGTATGTGTTGTCATTGATCTTCTCAAGCACTTGAAACGATCCATCTCCCCATGGTAACAAGTTTGATTTCCTTTGCTCTAAAAATCGCTCTTTCCCAAAATGCACCCAAACCTAATCTCCTGGTTCGAAGGTAACAATTTTTCTGCCCTTATTTGCTTGCTCGACATAATGCTTGCTCTTCTTCTCAATTTGCTCTAGTACATTTTCATGGAGTGACTTCACCAACTCGGCCTTCGTCTTCCCATCCAAGCTATCTCGTTCAATCATGCATTGTTTGAGGACAAACAATAGTTTAAGTTTGGGGGATTTGATAAGTATGTTTTTACACGCTTATTTGGTTCACAAACATGACTTAAATATGGATAAAATGGTTGAATTGTGGATTAATCCTATTAAGTTCATGCAATGTAGGTATTTCAATGGAAATTGTGGAATTCAGGAGAAAAGAGCTGAATAAGGACCAAAACGCAACAAAGTGATAGTTCGAGGACCAAAGGTGCAAATATTGAGAAGTTGAGCTAAATGCAAAATGAGAGTAAAAACATTCCAAGTATGAGCTCAATGACAACGCAAAACAATTGGAAGAAGAAAGTATTGAATAGGGACTGAAATGAAGACAATTGAAAGTTGGAGGACTAAAGCGCAAATACTCAAAAGATGTGCCGAATGAGTGGCATGAGATTTGATGGTGTCAATCATCAATTGGAAGATAAAATTTGTTGAAAAGATGAAGAAATCGAAGAAAGAAGTCAAGAGAAGCAACAAGGAAGTTTAGGGACCAAAATGTAAAAACCACATAGTTGGTTATATCTATGCGACCGCATAGTGTAACCATCTATGCAGTCGCATAGATGGATGCAGGGAAAATAATGGTGCATTTCAAATGACCTATGCGACCGCATAGGATCCTTCTATGCGGTCGCATAGGGTAATTTCGGGGGGTTTTCTGCAGTTTCCTTTTTCGACTCCAACTCTTTTTTAACCTAATTTGGACACGTTATATATACCCTAAAACACGTCCAGAACTAGGGTACACGATTTTGGGAGCAAAGAGGCACACAAGAACATCAAGATCCAAGAATTTATGCAAGAAGAAGGAGGATTTCATCAAGATTGAAGATTTCAAGCATCAATTATAATAGGGTGATGTCTTCTCCTTTATTCAATCTTTGTAATTTTCTTCAAAACATGATAGGCTAAATTTTTATTTCATTGGGAGTCGATGAACCTTTGATTTTCTTATAAATTCTTATATTTCATAAGTTTAATATAAATTGTCTTTGGAATAAATTGTTTGATTTATATTGTTTTGATTGAATCCATGATTTATTGGTCATTTATTATGTGATTGTGATGGTTTATTCTTTACATTCGAAAGAAGTAGAATAGACTCGATATATATAAATCGACATAGGGTCCGATAGGGGATAGAAATATACCCATATGCTTTATGCA
>NC_036252.1:19389537-19391760 GCF_002742605.1 Olea europaea var. sylvestris | reverse complement strand
ATGATATGCAGAAATAGATCTAATATATATCGAGAGAGTATATTAGATAGGCGTAGGAACATTGAATTGAGAATTTTCCATTGATTAATTGGATTTGTGAAATTAGGGTTTATAGAAATCAAATGGGGATTCGATATCCCAATGATTTTATTTCAACTTATTTCTACAATTTCTTTTACAACATTGCATATTTACATTTTAATTGAGTTGTTGAGTCATTTAATTAGTGGAATTTCGAAATTAGGGTTTCCAATTTCGAAATTAGGGTTTTCTTCAAAATTAGGGTTTTTAATTGGGAGTTTCTTCCAAAATTAGGGTTTTTCACATTTAAACCAAATTTTCATTCAATTAGATTCGGTTAAGGTCACATTAGTCTAATTAGAGCTAATTCAATCCTCGTGGGAACGATACTTGGACTCATAGTCCATTTTACTACTTGTTAACGAACCGTACACTTGCGGTGTGTTTTAAAATTGAAACAAATAACTACGCGAACAGTACTCCATGCAAGCACATAATTTCTTTAAAGAAAAAGTCTACAATGTTAGTGACATCATTGATTTTGTGACATGGAATGAAATATGTCATTTTACTAAACCTATCCACCACTACAAAAATCGAATCTCATCCCTTTTTAGTCCTAGGCAAACCTAACACAAAATCTATGGAAATGTCTACCCAAGAGTCACTAGGCACTATCAAAGGTGTATAAAGTCCATGAGGTAAGACCCTAGATTTAGTCTTTTTACAAGTTACGCATCGACTGCAAATCCGTTCCATATCAATTTTCATTTTAGGCCAATAAAAATGTTCAGTTAATATTTCTAAAGTCTTTGCTACCCCAAAGTGACCCATTGGTCCCCTCTATGTGCTTCTCTAACTAACAACTCACGCATAGAACAATTAGGAACACATAATTTGTTTTCCCTAATCAAGTACCCATCATGCTTAAGGAACTTATCTACAGCCCCATTATGATATGAATTATAAATGTTGGAAAAATCAAGATCATTATCATACATGCCCTTAATGTACTCAAAGCCAAGTAATTTCACACTTAAAGTAGGTATAAGCACATACCTTGGCGACAATGCATCTGTTACCACATTTTCCTTACCTTGTTTGTAACGAATGACATATGAAAAAGATTCTATGAATTGCATCAAATGTGCATGTCGTTTGTTTAACTTACCTTGACCCCGCAAATGCTTCAACGATTCACGGCCAGTGTGAATTACGAACTCCTTTGGCCATAGGTAATGCTGCCATATCTCCAAGATTTGAACAAGTGAATAGAGTTCCTTATCATATGTAGGATAGTTGAAAGCTGCACCACTTAGCTTTTCACTAAAGTAGGCTATCGATCTCTTATCCTGCAATAAGACTGCTCCAATACCTATTCATGATGTTCATGATGCATCATACTCAATTTCGGAAGTTTTGTCAAAGTTAGGAAGTGCTAAAATTGGCGCTTTACAAACAATATTTGATAGTATTGAATGCATGTTCTTGTTTTACCCCTCATTGAAACCCCACATTTTTCTTGATAATTTCAGTTAGTAGTGTGGTAATCGTGCTAAAATCCCTAACAAAAAGCCTGTAAAAACTAGCCAACCCATGAAAATTTCTAACTTCAGTTATGTTTTTAGGTGTTGGCCAATCCTTAATAGCCTTTGTTTT
Organism: Olea europaea var. sylvestris; assembly: GCF_002742605.1. Classification (NCBI taxonomy): domain Eukaryota; kingdom Viridiplantae; phylum Streptophyta; class Magnoliopsida; order Lamiales; family Oleaceae; genus Olea; species Olea europaea. The sequence goes on along the minus strand of NC_036252.1, from coordinate 19,390,080 downwards.
CTTTTCATCTATCTCTACCCCATTAGCACTAGCTAAAAAGTCTTGAAATACAACCCTATCCATGCAAAATGTGCACTTTTTAAAATTGGCATAAAGTTGTTCTGTAATACTCCGAAATTTTATGCTCGTTTAAATTTCTTTTAGGATAGCGATTTAATTTTCAATATTATTTTTGGCCATAAGAAAAAGGGGGCACCACCTTTGTAGTGGTTAATGATAGAGGTAGCTAATGAATGCAAGCATGAAGTGCTAAATGTTGTGTATACATGAAGTGATTATTAGTAGTCGAAATTCGAGTCAAGTTGGAATTTGAATGAAGTGGATTATTTTGTTAGGACTTCAATTGACCAAACGATTTAATTATTTTACAATCTACAATTTTTGAATATGTAAGTTGGATACAAGTTTAAATTTGGATATGCGTTGCTAATAATGAAAGTTAGAGGGGTTAGATTATATTAGTTGAAAAGATGAGAGACTTACTTTATAAATCTAGATTTTGTGGCCACTTATTACCCTATAATCAACCCACTTGTCATTTAT
>NC_036252.1:19378795-19389310 GCF_002742605.1 Olea europaea var. sylvestris | reverse complement strand
CTTAAACTATGCATGAAAAACCATAATATGATTATGGTGGACAAGTCCACAAAGTTAGATATCTATTTATGCCTTAGGACAAGTCCCAAGGGCACCGGCAAGCCGGAAGATGCAAGTATGTGGTTGATTGCATCCTTTTGTGTAGTATTATCATGATAAAAATCCAAGCATGGTATCTTAATGAGTATTTCTTATACTCATAGTATGTTATGCTAAATTTTCAGATCCATGATCGTTGGATTGATGGAAGTTAGTTGGCAAAATCGATGATGGATTAAGGACAAAGATGTTTTGTACCGAAAGTTTTCTTTTGTATGTTTTGTTCGATGACCGTTTCCCATCTGTTTTCTTATGGTATTATGTAAAAATATGTACATGACATGATGTATTATGGTATTAATAGTAAATTTTGTAATTATATCTTTCATGTTACGTTAAGAGACGTTTTTATAGTTTATTTTCCTTGCAAGAGACAAAAGGCAGAAACGGGATAGTTTCTGGAGTCAATTTCAAAACGATGTTTCTAACTCTATAAATGTCCATTTGAGATCTAAAAATATATCTGGGTTCCTCTTTGAGTTTTCTAAATATGGCCACAGGAATCACTCAATTTGGATATTTATGGCCTGAGATATAAATTTTTAAACGTCGAGGGGTCAATCTGGATTTCCTGTGTAACACTTCACTGTTTTCAGTAAAACGTCCATATCACATGTTCTTGAAAAATTTTCATATTTTAACCTAGAAAACTACTTGAAATTATCTTTCTAATGCCGCAAATTTCATGTGAAACGGAGTTGGGATGAATTTTATAAAAATTGTCAAACTTGCTGCTCCAACTAACCTTGGTTGTGCCGAGTCCGTATATGTAATGTATAATTTCATGTTGACATGCACTGTTACCGGCCATCAAATTTTATAAGAATTGTTTTACCAAATTGAAAAAAAGTTTCTAACATGTAATACTTCTATTTAAGAGTATCTACATGTACCAAAGACTGTAGTTATTATGTTTAGTACGTGACCCTCGAAACTTAAGTTCGGGGTGTCACATGTTCTTTCCTCAAAACCACAAGTACACACCTCAGATGTTCTAATGCTCATTAAGATCTTGCTATAGATTAAAATATCATCAAAATAAACTACAACAAATTTTTTAATGAAAGCACTCAAAACATGGTTCATTAGTCGCATAAAAGTGCTTGGTGCATTTGTGAGCCCAAACGGCATGACTAACCATTCATACAACCCGTATTTAGTTTTAAAAGCCGTCTTTCATTTATTACTCTCCCTCATGCGAATTTGATAATACCCACTCTTAAGATCAAATTCGCTAAATATGCATGCACCATGTAGCTCATCTAACTTGTCATCTAGCCTAGGAATTTCGTGATGTTGTTGATGGATCTGCAATCCACGCACATTCTCCAAGTTCCATCTTTTTTTGGCACCAGCAATACAGGTACGGCACATGGACTTGTGCTTTCCCTCACATGACCCTTGCTCATTAATTCCTTCACTTGTCTCTGAAACTCCTTTGTCTCATTTGGATTACCCCGATAAGCTGGTCGGTTAGGAATGACAGCTCCAGGTATGAAATCAATTTGGCGCTCAATTCCCCTAATGGGTGGTAATCTAATAGGCATGTTCTCCGAAAATACATTTTCAAATTCCTGCAACAAAGAAATAGCTAAACTAGGGAGGGATGTGTTAGGTTCCTCAAAGTTGAGGAGTGACTCATTGTAAAGCAATAGTATCATTTGTTGTCTCTCCATTATTGCCTTTTTCAATTCACTCCCTCTCGCAAAGAAATTTTGTTTCGGCTTTTCTCTCCTTACAAAAGACTCTCTTTCTTTTCTCTCATGTGGCCTCACTCTCTTTTTTTCTCTATTTACCACCTCACTATTTTCTCTTTTTTTTTTCTCTAACTCCCTTACTCTCGATTCTTCTTCATTTTTCAGTTAAATTTGGTTCTCATATAACTATGCCGGTGTTAATGGCGCAAGAATGACAGATGATAAGTGCATTTTGTGCACTTATTAGGACTACATAACTAGGCTTTTATGTCATCGAATTATTAATTTTTTACCTAACTTGTGTTAATTTTCTTTTGTTTTTAGCTAGGGACTCATTTTGAAGCAATTGGAAAGAAAATGATCACTTTGCAATAGAAGTTGTGGACTAAATCTCGCGTGATAAAAGTTGGAGAATTAAAAATGAGGAAACAGTGAAGAAAATGACTAATCTGCATTACATGGAAGAATTGAGGACTTTGAAGAAAACACTACATTAAATGGGCTTTTCTTTTGGATTTTGAATTGGAATGAAAATCAATAAACAAAAGAGGGAGAAAGATGAAATGCGTGGGCTAAAAAAAGTTGACCTATACACATATATAATTCAGATAGAAGCTGAGGCCAAGGGTAGAATTTGGGAGATACAAGACGACAGATTGAAGTGGTGGAAAAGGGAAGAAGTCGGCTAGTTGTTGGGAATATATTGGTGGGTTGCAAGAGTTGATTTTTAAGAGAATTCCCACAGAATTTGGCAGATTGGAGGCTGGGAATTAAATGCCAAACAACGGCGGCTCAATTGGAGTAATTGAGGAATGTAACCAGCTGCTGGAAGGTGAAACCAAAAGCAGTAATTTGATGTGCAACATACACGTGACTGTAGATAAAGACTAAGTGAGAATCATTCACGTTTGGTCGATTTTTGGTGATATTTTTCCACTTTTCTTTGTTTAATTTTCACATTATTTTAGACTAAATTATTTTGTGCCAGGATTTGCGATGAATCTTATATTATGAACATTTAATCTTGAATTTTATTTATTTTGATGTTAAAACACGTTTTTAATTATTGAATGATTGATATATATTTTATTTTCTCTATAATTACATGCACAATAGTTGTATGAGATTTGTGACTTGTTTTACCCTCGAGAGATGAAAAATAAGTTAGACATTATGTTAATTGTTGTAAAGTCTGATAGGTGATAGAAATATACCGCTATACTTTACGTGATTTTTAAGTATTCATAAATCTTTAATGCATTTTTATATATTTGTATCCGTCATAGAAATATAGTCGGGTTGTATGTAAAAATAGGTTTAATTCTACTCGAGAGAGATTGTTAAACAAATTAGGAATCTTGGTCTTCATAATTGAATCGTGTTGTCAATTTTATAAAATTCGGATTAAAGGGGATTGATATAAGTGGACTCGGGATCCTAGTACATATTTCTTTATCATATTTTTATAAAACTTGCATTTAATTATAATCACGCATTTAGTTTGTTAACTTAGGCTTTATATTTATAAGTAGGTTATTAAATCATAATTTAGTTAGCGAAGAATCACGAATTTCTATTGTTTCGGTTAATGCGAAGATAGTTTAAATTTAAACTAATATAATCTTTGTGAGATGATACTTGGACTCAAAAGGTCCACTTTATTACTTAAACGCGACCCGTGCACTTGCATTGTAGGATTTTAGCGAACAATAGACCTCCCATCTTTCACAAAATTATACTTATTCTTATACCCATCATGCACTGCCTCCCTATCGTATTGCCATGGTCTTGCTAACAAATTATGCCCGGTATGCATATGTACAATATCACACATCGCCTCATCTTGATATTTATCAATGAAAAAATTAATTAACACCCTTTTTGTCACCGTGATTTCCCCACATTCATTTAACCATTGTAATCTATAGGGTCGAGGATGTTTTAATAATGTTAAACCTAATTTTTCCACCATGTTAGTGCTAGCCACGTTAGTACAAGTTCCACCATCAATTACTACACTACATACCTTGCCATTGACGTGACACCACGTGTGGAATATGTTTTCTCGCTGTTGCTCCAAGTCATCTGCCTTGAGTGTTGAGAGCTCGCCTAGTGACCAACAACTTACCAGCAACCGCGCACTTCGTGGTGTCTTCTTCATCAGCATCCTCCAATTCTAGCATGTTTACATAATCACTTTCTTTCCACTTTCCCGCTGTCCCACAAAATCATTATTTTCTTGTTTGAGCATTGAGAAGTAATGTGCCCCGTTCCCAAACAACGAAAACATTTGATATCCCTATTTTTTTTTATGGTTGTGACTCCCCCTTTGGTATAGCCTTGCTTGCACCCTCTTCCTTGCCTCTTGGTACCTCAGCTCTCCCTTTTGCAACATTTCATCTCCTTTGTTATTTTCCCACTTCGATTTTCAAGAAGGATTAGAATCCGAAGATCCAGATTGGTACTTTGCTGTCCCTTTTCGCTTCAATTGTCCCTCCACCTTCATGGCCACATGTAGCATATCTTCAATTTCCACATAGTGCTGTAATTCCACTACATTCGCGATGTCCCTATTCAACCCACTCAAAAACCGAGCCATAGTGGCTTCTCTGTCCTCCTCCACATTTGCCATAATTATTAGTATTTCCATATCCTTATGGTAATCTTCCACGCTCTTGAGCCTTGATATAAATTTTACAATTTTTGATGAAACTTCCGATAATAGTGATTAGGAACAAATCTCTTCTGCATTATTGTTTTCAATTCCTTACATGTGTTCATAGGACGTTCCCCACTTCTTCGTCTCGTAGTCACCACTTGATCCCACCAAGTAATGGCATAATCGGTGAACTCGATGACTACAATTTTCACCTTTTTCTTCCCCGAGTAATTGTGACAATTGAAGATTAATTCAATTTTCTTTTCCCACTCCAAATATACCTCCGGATCACTCATCCTTTTGAATGAAGGAATGGTCATTTTAATGTTTTCTAAATTTTCATCCACCTCATTACCATTAATACTCCTACCTTTCGTTTCTTGCCTAACTCATCTATTTCTTCCCCTTCCAATCTCCCCATCCACAATCGCATCTTCATCTATCCCACTATTAACTTCAAGATCATAATGTTCATCCATCCTAAATTCACATCTACCTTGTCTCCGTGCATTAGGACCTCTCTTTGAACATTAGCAGGAATTGGATTTAGCATTTCCAACCGTGCATCCTGCCTATCCAATCGATCCCTCACGTCTCCAAATATCCTCTCAATCCTTTGTACCAAGTCCTCCAGCATAGTAATTCGGTCATCAATCTTACCTGGATTTGATCTTTCTCTGTACGACATCCTAACTCTAGTTTATTTTTCTGTCTCAAAAATTTCACTCCAAATTCACTCAATATGGCTTTTTCTCTCGATTGTTCTCACCACTCTGTGTCTTATCACCTCTTATCACTCGTTGCTTTCACCAAGTGCCCCAAAAGAACATCTTGAAACTCAATCAAAATTTTAATCAATGGAATCCAAATCGGTGTAAGCGAGATTATAAGCCTAAGGAATTTAGAATAACTTGGTTAACAATTCGGACTAGACAAAAAAATGACTCAAGAACATGAAATAGAAGAATAAATTGGCTGGAGAATTAAACTAAACAAAAATAATAAAACGGGCTAATAAAGTCGGTAAATTCCCAAGATCAATAACAATAATAACAATTTTTTTTTAATTCGATTTTTTTTGGATTTTTTTATACTATACGGATGAACAGTATCGTACGATGAATAGTAATTTTTTTTTTAACTTTTGGGATAGAAAAATCAACAACGACGCTAGCGCAACAAACGGAAGTTGATTTGGATACAAATTGAATCCAAAAACAACTTCTGAAATGTTTTTGAAATTTTTTTGAATCAACGACTCAAAACTAATGACTGACTTGAAGAGCACCAAGAACAAAAACAAAAAAAAAAAGAAAACTGACTCAACAAGAATTTAAAAGGGATATAACTTTGGATTGGAACATAAGCTCTAATACCAACTGATGTGAACCCGCATAGGCACTACCAAATTCATGTTCAAGATTGAAAATCGACCCAAGAAAACCAAAGCAAGGTTTTGGATTAAACTCAATAAATTTGGAACCAAACAACCCGAATTGTCGATGACGTGCGGATCTCTTGATTACGAAAAATATGTAAATCTCACCCGATTGATTTGAACTCCACAAGATTTAAATCTTGATAAGTTCGTAGATTGTCCAACTAAAGAATACTATAAGAAAGCAATAAAAGTCTCTCAATAATGATAATGTCAAAAGTTCTTACAATGCAGAAAAAAACCCTATTTATACTAAACCTAGGAACTAGTTTTAAAATGAATAAAACTCTAGTAAAATAATTGAAAACGGAATTATAGACTCCTAACAATATTAAGTTACCAAAATAATAAGAGTTTTAATAGAAATAAACTTCTCGCCAAAAATAGAAAACCACCCAAGTTTTCATCTATGCGGCCCCACAGAGTTAATCTATGCGGTTGCATAGTAAAGCTTTTCGCCTGGCTCGAAGTCCCTGCCACCCTCATTGCGACAGCATGGGTTGGAGAGCTATGCGGTTGCATAGCTCTCGGTTGAGCTCCCTTTTTACGTCACTTGAAACACATTGATCCAAGCTTCTTCGACCTTCGTTTCCAACATGAAACCTGTTCCATTTTGAGTCCTGAACAAGGTTCCATCAACTATCGCCTTGGCAAGCAATCCCATCACCTCTTTCACTTGCTCCATCCTCGCTCCACCTTCAACTATCAACGGATCTTTCCCCGGGCTTAACGTTGGACTTGCTTTTGTTGCTTGTGTCTCCTGGATCACATCACATCATCATCACGAACTGTCTCCACTGTATCCCAAAAATCATTCACATTACGATTCCCTTTATCGAAATCTTCATGTTTACCCTCGAGGTTATTCTTCTCTGCTAAAGTTACACAAATAGGAGTTATGTGATTCTGGTTCAATTCAATTAAAACCTTCATTTCAGCTTCCGAAATAACTATTATAGGCGAAATTGAAATAGACGCATGCTTGCAGAATAGAAATCCCAATTTCATGTCGTATTGAGAGGAATCGATGCCAAGCATGTTCTGTAATTCATGGTACATTTTCTACATATAATGTACTAGAACTTATCACAATTGCAGTAGCACCATGTCTTTCGCTTATCCATTTCCACACCCAATGTTCATTTTCATTCATTTCAAATTTACCAAAGTAGTAAATTGGAATTGCAGCCGATCCCATATCTACATAAGGAAAACATAATTTGTTAAAAAATATAATTAGGAGATAAAAAAGGATTTCAAAAGCCGTCCGAACCAACATTTGGCCTGGCCGTTTGGATCCAACACTTCGAAAACAGCAGACTGGATTAGGCGAATTCGGATGGGTGAATCCGAACGGCCTAAAAGTAAGGGTCGTCCGGATCCAGCAACCGGGGGCCCACCGTTTTGAGATTTGTTCATATAAATTTTTTTCGATTTTGTTTAAAAAATTATAAATCTATTTGAGATTGTAAAAATTTATCTGCCTATGTAAAAAAATAAGTTTTAATGATAAAAGAAGTTACTAATTCAACAATAATGAAATTAATAATATGTAAATATATTTACCGATTCGTAGTGCTGACTAAAAATATTTTTTTTGTTGAGCGTTTTTATAAATTTATGAGATTCACGGTTGAAGCAAATGAAAAATGAAGCTGTTTTTGTCTGTGTTGGAGTAAACAGATAAAAAAATTATTTGGTTTTGGAAATTTAAGTGGGAAGTGTGAAATTTTTTGTAACTTAAAAGGGTATAATAGTCTTTTTAAACAATATTATTTTTTGTAATTGTGTAACAACTTAAGAGTATTTTTACCGTTTACACCTTAAGAGGCTATTGTAGTGAATGACAAAAAAAATTTGGTCAAAGTGGAAAATGGTAACTTTGACAAAGCTAAACTGAAAAGTACTCCTGTATTTATATGCTCTTTTTATATTTTATTTATTTAAAAAATGAACTTGAAAATATTTACTTATAAGTAAATTTTTAAGCCTACCCAAACATGACATGATGTCCGTATATATAACAACGCTTTCACCCCAGAAGGGCAATTGCGAATATCAAATCTTCTTTGAAACCCTAATCTCCATTTGCAAAAAGACCGGGTGAATTTTATGTATGCTTGCTTGGATGAATATGCCTCTATCTCTGTCGAGGCTGGGCCAATCGTTGCCATTTTCCAGATTTTTCAGGTACTCTTCTTTCAATCTCTTCCTTTCTCGGTGTATGCCTCTGTTTTTACTGTGCGTGAACTGATGAGCGATAAGTGATACCGCTGACTTCTTCAATCGTTGTTTAGAGAACAGTGATACCTTATTAGGGGATAATTTGACAATTTGGTTTGCTGTATATAAATCATTTTCGACACAAGGAATAAGAGATGATCTGAAAATGTTGGATATAGAGAAGGATCAAGGTGCACATTTTGATTCAGTGATGTGAGTTCTGGCATGTACAATCATTATTCAGAACAATAACATCAATAATCTTCAAAGAGTTTAGGTTGTTTCTAGGGCTTGTTCCACCTAGTACTTTTGATGGGAGTCTGTACACTCCTTAACGTATTGTGGTTTAATACCATGTTTGGTGCACAGTACAATGGAAAAGATTTTAGCTTTTTTCTTCTTTAGCAATACATACTTCAGGCCAATTCTCCTCAGTGCCATAAACGTGCTGCAGATGATTTGTATATTGGAAGGGCTATGCATTGCATTTCTATTTCTGAGGTTATAAATTTTAAGTTATTCTATATATGGAATTTTTGTATTCCAGTTGAAATGCTTTTACCCTTCGACGGTCTATATTCTTGACCATGGATGTCCATTCGATGTGGTCATGAAAGATGCAAGGTTCAGGTGCCTTTAGGGACAAATTTTTTTGTAAATTACTGTAGTTTATTAACCTCCTTCACGGTAGAATACTTGAAAAATTTGGGTGGCATAGAGAACTGGAATTTCCACAATAAATGCAAACCCCTCTGATATGATTTAAGGATACAAATTCTTGTTGCGCCCCAAAAATTGATTTTATGGAGTGAGAACAAAATTTTGTTCCATTTTGATCTGAACCCATAGATTTTCTCCTCATAACAGGTGTGATTGTTGACTAACTTGTTAGGATTGATTTATTTATTCATATTTATATCTCTAACATGCCCCTTCACACAGTGTTAGGATTGATTTTGTTTATCGAAGACTCCATACATGTTTCACTAAAGGGTAGTGGCGAGACTTCAACTCCGACATTTTGTTATTCAGATACCACTTTTATCTAAAACTTTAAGCCCCTATAGAGGGGATACATTTATTTAGAAATATTTTCAACAGTAACAACTGAGGATCTTAATTGGTTGATAGTGTGTTTTTTTTTTTTTTTTTTTTTTTGGGTAAATATGAAATGTATTGATAAAAAAATATCTATTCAAATACACCGGGCATTCCCAAGCTTACGAGTCCAAATCAAGTACATATACAATTACACTAGGCATTCCTGGGCGGATAATTTTTCAAATAGATTGGCAAAATGAACAGTCAAAGAATAAATGACTTGTTGTCTCATCCATGCGTTCGCAAAATCAGCACTTATGGTCAATCTGGAGATATTCCAATATGTCCTTTGTAAGTAGTTTAGATTTGACTGCCAACCACAAGATAAAAACGTGATTTGGTGTCACATATGAGTTCCAAACAGAGCTGGCCCAGATTACCTTAGTTCCCTTTGGCCTGAAATGCGCATAAGCAAGATAGATTTATTCTTAATTGGTTGATAGATTTATGTTTCCTTGTGTCATGGTTGAGCACATGTTTGTATTCAATAAAAACTGACATTGTATCTCGGACATTTTCTCCACAGGCAACTGGAGAAGGATATGGAAACTGTGGTTAAGGTTCTTCAACCTGGACCCTTGGGAATTATTGAACACAAGTTTACAGTCGAGGAGATACATAGGGCAAATTCAACTGTTAGGAGAGCTGTAGAGAATTGGCGTCGGAGTGCCTACATTGAGCAGAATAGTCCTTTCATGAAAGATTTCATTGACAAATGACAAAACACTTGTTAGTTTATTTCTCCAAATAATGTTCTGATCCAAGATCAAATCAAGTAAATTTTTAAGCCCTTGAATACTTTGTATACATGCTTATGTACTATCGGCTGTAAATTTTTGAGCTCCTGAATACTTTGTATACATGCTTATGCACCATCGGCTTCACTGGGAGCAGTTTTCTTTCATTAACTTGGATTCAGCACACAGAGTCATTTTCAAGCGAATCATCAAGGATAGTTCCTCTTAAGAGCTTATGTACTATCGGCTTCACTGTGCATGAGCTTGATCAAGATGCATAGGGGAGAGAAATGGAGCGTGCCTTAAGAGCACTAGGCTGCAACCCAACTGTTCCGGCAGTGTTTATTGGTGGTCGATATGTCGGCTTGGCTAAAGATGTAATCTCCCTTCATGTTGATGGATCTCTAAAGCAAAAGCTGATTGATGCCAAGGCTATTTGGTTTTAGGAATCAATATGGTAGCACCTAATATATTATGTTAGTGCCATAGTTATCATGTGAAGCTTGTGAACTGTAATTAAGAGCTTCCCTGGTTTTGTAAACTATGGCCACCAACCACCCT
>NC_036252.1:19371208-19378748 GCF_002742605.1 Olea europaea var. sylvestris | reverse complement strand
CGCCCAACAAACAAAAAAATTAATAATAAAAAAAATCAAAGTCAACTTTTTTGGTGACGTGTGCTGTAATGAAAAATCCTAGCTTCAAGGAAATGACTGGTTAGAAATTGTCTTTCCTCCTAGGAAAAATCCTAGCTCTTTTTAATATTTTAATGTACGATGTTGAGTATACAATACCGTACACTTAGTATTTCGACAACGTATCAACTAAATGCACAGAGACAAATGTGAGGGTGAAAAGCAATTAAGTTTTATATTTCCTGGTGTATGTAGTATATTTAGTAGGATTTTTTTCCCCTAACATATTCTTTTCAATTATCTTTCTATATATTAGATGCAAGATGTCTACATATAACCAGACAAACTTAATTCAGAAGACAACTGAATATGGCCTTCCGTGAAACTAATCTACATTTGAGGTATAAATTCCAGAAGAACAACACAGAAAAGCAGTTATTTATTTATTTATTTTTGGTTTATGTTTTAGTATCATATGCCTTGTCAAGCTGTTATATATATTGCTATACCGAGATCATATATTTGCTTTTGAGTCTATATCGGTCAAACCTTAAACCAGAACATTGATCAGCAACAAAACATACCCTCAAGTATAGCCAATATTGACTCCGGCATCAACAAACATTGTCATGATAAGATTATCTTAGCATGTTTGGTTAAGCTAAGGTAGCTATGACATACCCCTATTATATTAGGGTCTTCCACAATAATGAATTTTGATATGAAAGAATTTTTTGTTAATGAGAAACTCTTATTCCAATTGAATTTCTAACAATTCATTTCTACCTCCAGAAAAATATCATTTTTTTAGTATCAAAATAGAATATGTGGTAGAAAAATAAAAAACCGAGTCTCTCTTTTTTCCCCCAAAAATATCTTGGAGATTTTGTGGGACCGTTCGATCTCTATTGATCACAATTGTTCCACAGTTGAGTTTCCTACTTGGATAGGTTAGACTACCAACTTCTACCTATTTCGTGAGTACCTTTACATCATTTTTATACTTTTTCCACGGAAAAAGTTGAATATCGAGAAAGAAGACGAAAAGCTTTTTTCTCTATTGGATTCTCAGTACCAAAAGAGTACGGCAAGGAGGAGATACTGAGCAATCAAAGGGATGTAGGAGAAGATCAAAGCGATCGTTAGTCGGGCTAATTTGTGATTGGTCAAGGCGATCGAGAGGACACAATTGGTTTTCCCAGCTTAGCAAAAGATCATGTCTTCTTAGGACTATTTTGGATGTACAATTCCATTTCGGTTTGAACGAGGGAATAAAGCATGATTGCGAAGCAGATTCAGAATTATCTTTCACTCCAAGCCAATGTCATTGTGAACAAAATCCCAATTATGACATCCCTTCTCTCCTAGTGAAGAAAAAGGAAATATTTTTTTGTCCAGAAAAAGATAATTTCATCCCCAAAATTTGTTTTCGTTGGTTCTACATTTTTATCTTGAAATAATAAATTGAGTTCGTATAGGCATTTTGGATGTTATTATTGAAATATCCATTCTAGCTATATTTTCAGTTACTCCACCCATTTCGTAAAGTCTTCAACGTGATAATAGGATTCTCCAAATTGGGGTGTCAAAGAGTTTTAGAAAATGTTCTTGGTGAAAAAAAAGAAAAAAAAAAAAAGAAAGTTGAATGAAAAATCACACTGAATTGAATTTTCAATTTAAGGGCGGGTCGTATAGGATTTGTAATCGGGGATAAAATCACCCGTCACATAGAGTATGCTACCAATGAGTAAATTCTCCTAGGGTCCCTAACCTTTCCTACACATGACATCAATGTCCCCAATTTTTATTTGTGCCACTCTATGTCCCCAATCTATTAACGTTGTGCACACAATTTCGCAGTGACACCGAAAACCTCTAAATAGACAATAAATTATCACATGACACACGTCTGATGGATGTTATTATTATATAAAAGTTATCTTTTTCAACTTTGAATGTTACTTTCTCATGGCCCCTTACATTAAAACAATAAGTCTTCGAAGTGGAGGGTGATGTTTGAGCAATTATAAATATCAATCACTTATCATGCATCTATTGTGTGACCTATTAGAGCAACTCCAATAACCTCTTTAAAAGTAGATATTTTCTACTTTAAAAAGTCAATCTTTAAAATTTTACTCCAATAGACTCTTCAATTTAACATTTTAAAATAAAGAGTGAGTTACCTCTCTATAATTTAATGCTTCAGAGGTTTCAACTTCCAATGTATAATTTATTGACTTAATTAAATAATATGTGCAAATCTCAATATCTTTTCATTGAATCATTGTAAGGCTACATGGGCACTTTAAAATTAAATGTTAAAAAACAATCAATACATATTGAGCATGCTAAAATTAAATAGTAAAAATAAAGAGGCCATCAGAGCACTTTAAAATTTTTGCTCTTTAAATTTTTAAATGCTTTTTAAATTGTAGAATATTCTCTTTAAAAATAGAAAGTCTCTTGGATATGCTTTTACTTTCTATTTAAACTTTTTCATCGAGTTGGAACACTGTGTACCCAATGCTAAAATATTGGAGATATGAATGACCCAATTAGGAAAAGATTGGAGACCTAGGAGAATTTATCTATAACAAATTTATAAATTCTCTAAAAAATTAAATGCATGTTTGGATGCTGTTTATATTCTATTTAATTGTAAGTATATAGAAATGAGTGATGAATAAGTAAGTAATAATTTCGAATCTCACAAATATGTGAATAAAAATAGTTAAATCGATTATAAATAAATTAAAAACAAGAGGCTAAAAAGGACTTAAGGGAACATTTATTTGCTATGGAATCTTAAGTTATAATTATCGTTTATTAAAGATTTATTGTGTGTACAATTTTCATAAATATATAGCAGTGAAATTCAAGCACAAACATTTTGTCTATTATAATATCATATTAAAACATGTCTACAATGAGTTACGTGTAAGTGAAATGTCATTTGAATGCACGAATGAATCTCTAGATGTGCGTAAAAGATTGAAGATATGGATCCTGGTTGAACGCAATGGTTAATGTGATGATTCATACCAAAGCAAGGATTTGTTTGTGAGAACTTTTGAAAAGTTAAATATTACTTTTGAATATGTTTGAATAATTTTTTAAAAGTGATTTATTTGTCTAAAAGTGCTTTAAGATAAAACTGGCCTAAGGGCAATTTGATTGGGTTTTGAAAAGTCAAAAGTTATTTTTAAGACTAAAAATCCTTTTTAGACCAAATCTATAATATATTAAATATCACATCAAGTGAGAATTAGGGCCTGTTTGAGAGTGATTTTTTCCTTCCAAAAATTGATTTTTTCACTGTTATTTCACTATTTCAACTGTTATATTTGACTTCTTCTCTCACAGGTGGACCTCACTTTTTTCCTAACGGTCAAAAAATCAATTCTCAAAATCACTTCCAAACAGACTCTTAGTTTATGGACGATTTTAACCTAACTACAATTCAATTATTTCAATAATATCTTATCTTTCGTTTTTCAACATGTAATAAATATTACAAAATCCTTGTCATTTGTGAATTTTGCATTATTAATTCTCAATTAATTAACATTCACATTAATCTAGACTCGATAAATCTTGATCTATATGAATCTAGATTAATTATAAATGAATTTATTTCTATTTGTTTATCTAAAAATTTTAATGAGTATTTAAATTCATGTATTAGCAATTACTAATTTTTTATGTACTAATTGTAATATAAAAAGGTTACTTATTTGTAGTATTTCATAATCCCAACAAATTTAAATCATAGAAGTAGAGTTTTGATAGTACAAATTTCTTATTTTAAATTTCTATCCTAAATTTTATTTTCTTCATCTCAACAAATTGGTATCAAATATTACTTTATAGTACTTACAAAGTATTTTATAATGACGTGTAATGCATGTTCAACTCTGACTAATTTATCTAAAAGTGCTTTGTCTAATCAGAATAGCAATTAGATGAAGTTCTCTAAAGACTCCCTTAAAAAACTCCTTTTTTTTCTTTTTTTTAAGTAAAAGCAAAAATAATTTTTTAAGTGCGCTCTAAGGAGACTTCATGAATCTCATCTACAAAAAAGTAAATTTCTTAACAAATGAGCCCTAAAAGAGTTAAGTCTACAATATATTAAAAATGTGATTGAGGAAAAACTTTTGAATATCAATTTTATCCTTACTTATTTAACTATATGTCAATTCTATCCTTATATATTTAATATAGTATCATTTAATATAATTTAACTTTATTTAATATCCATTTAAGTATAATAGTATTAATTAAATTAAAAAATATTTTGTAATTTCCATAAAATGGTTATTTAAGGCCATCATTTGAGTATTTATTATTGCGTATTCACTTTTGTACAAGCATAAAATAATGGTAATTATGTTACTTATTAGATATAAATATATAAAGAATTTTTTTATTTTTTTTTTAAATCTTGGTACACTTATACGGAGAATTTTTATTTCTCTATTTGTATTAATCCCATTAAAAAAGTAAAGCTTTTGTTTAAGATTTTTCACTTCGATATCTATTTTGAATGTAACTTTGGTTTCTAATTTAAAATAAATGCTATGGATTAATATGACAAGCATGATTACTATGTAATTTTTTATTTTTAAATATATTTAGATAAGATAAATTTTGGTTTTTATTTTTTTTAGGTAAAAAAACATTATGTAATTTTTGGTTTTTATTTTTTAGGTAAAAAAAACTTATGGTACAGACAAAATGAGTAATTTTTTAATTTGAAAATTATTTACGTACCTTTAGTTTACTTATACGTAAACATTTAAATTTAATTAGATGTACATCTTTTAATTTGATTTTTTTTCGTATCTGTCTGTACTACAAAATTAATTTATATCGTCGTAATAGTTGAAAATAGGGGTCCAACCAAAGTCTAGCATAAATAAATCATCACATTTCAATTTATTTAACATTTTCACTTTATGTACGTAACTTTCATAAAACTTTTTTCGACCCCGCTACACGAACAGAATTGAACCTACAGAAAGTGAACCGAATGACGTGGCAGATGGAAAATATTTAAGGCAAAAAAAAGAGAAAAACGCAAACACTCTGTTCACCGTCCCAATTCATTCCCGTTTCCCTCTCCATTCGAAAATCGGGAACCCTAGAAATCATCCCCTTCATCCCGGCGTCGCCATCATTTTCATATTCCCGGCGAGTTGAAATGTGCACAGATATTCGAACGTCGAACAGAGAGTGATATCGTCTCCTTGGACTTCACCACCGTACCCCGCACACGGTGAAATCGCCTCCTTCATCTTCACCACCGTACGCCGTACCCTTCTCCACCGTCGGGTGTCGAGTCAGCCCTGAACATCAAGGTATCTTCACCTTCGTTACGTGGGTTGTCTTATGAATTTTACCCCAAATTTGTCGGCTTTAAATATTTGGGCTTCCTCCAAAACGGCATAATTTTCCCCAAAATTGTGAAAACTGTAAGCTTTCAGTGAAGTCAGTTTCCTTCCAAACTGTCAGTGAAAGAACTTGTGAAAAAACTAAAATTAAGTTTGATCGAAAAACTAATTTTCCTCACCTTTGTTCACAGACGCCACAGTCAACTCCACTAGCAGCATTCGACTAGCCCGCATCAGCCGTAAGTGAGGTTAGTTTCTTCCGAATCTTATTCAGTTTTTACTTTCCCATTCCCTGTGAATTGTTGTGAGATGCTGGTATTATTTGTGACAATTAACTGCATATGCTATTTGTGTTTATTACCGTCCAGGATGAGACGGAAGAACGTGGGTGTTTGTCACGGTTGTCGAAGTACACAGCACTTCTTCAACGACTGTCCGGTAAAACGAGGATGTCCATGGTGCTCACTGGGATGGGAGAAATGCTTTGAAGTTGAAAGGAAGACAGATAATCGAGGACGATTATTCAAAACGTGCAGTAATAATTGTGGATATTTCTTTTGGGTCGAGAATGAAGAATTCTGTGGTGAAAGTAGTACAAGGACTGAAGCGGTCATAGATGAAGTGGGCGAAGATTTGGCAGCCATGTTCGATAGTCTAGCTCAAATAGCAGAAAAACGAGACGTCGAGATAACGTTGAATGTGACTTTCCGCAAGGCAAAGGGAAGTGCGGAAGTGAATGGAAAGGGAAAGGGCCGAGCTTGATAAGTAGCAGGAGAATGTTATGGCTTGTTTTTGTGTGTGTGTCGGCTGTAGAATAAAGACCATTGGGGGCTAAGTGGTAGTGTAGATGTTGAAGGCTTCATTTTGTATCTTGAAAGCCTGAATCAAGTATGATTTACCTGTTGTATGGAAGCCTTGGAACTTCCTGTTATTCAAAGATGTAGTTGTTATGGGGAAACTTATGTAAACCATGTTGAAGGAATTATATTTTACCCCAACATTTGTGTACTGCATTTTTCTATATAACTATAACTACAACTTGTCCCTAAATTAGACTTTTCTGTACCATGGAAATTGAATTGCAAAGATTGCTACGAAAGTGTTATGAAGTTGGAGTTTATATAGTATTGAGGGAAAACGAACGTGTATATTGATCAAAGAAATTGGATACATCCAGCTACTTATAAGCACACAGTTAACTGACTCCAACTATACACTAACTAATTTCAGCTGTCCAAACTAACTCTAACTAACTTGAAGATTCTAGCAGTTACTAACTGCTGCCAGCTATTTGCATCAGTTTTAATATATAGAAGTACAAGCAAATCAGTAAACTGCCTCTCCATTTATCAGTAAACTGCAATCAGTAAGCAAGCAATCACTAATGAATTAAGCAAGCAATCGACTACCTGGAGCTGTTCTTGAATTAAGCAAGCAATCACTAATGACTACAACATACATTTTGTGGCAAAATACATTTTCTGGACCTGTAAATAAATCTTGATAAGCAAAATACATATCACAGCAACATCCATCTGACAGTAAAATCCATATCACAGGAAAGTCATAAAGTCATAAACACTACAATTAACACTGCCAAGCAAAAGCACAGTCCACAAAGTCTACCAAGATGCACAGGAAATGAACAATAGTTATACATAAAGACAGAAAAATTCCCCTCAAAACACAGAAATGACATAAAACCGAGTTTCACCCCCAATTCAATTCCCATATCAGATTTCGTCATTGTCATTATTTGCCGTAAAGGGTCGATTACGGGCCATGTCGTCTGCAATGTGGGAAGCTCTTGGGAAACGATCCGTACCGTTCAGCTGAAAATAAAATAAACAATAGTTATACATTACCAGTGATCATTTAATGTTTGTCACACAACATGCATATGAAACAAAGTATACCTTTACCTGATCAACACATGGACCTGAAGTACCTAAAGTATGATACGGTATCAACGGAGGGGTAAAGGTAGATGAAGATAACTGTTGGGCACACACTTGACTTTGTACGTCACCCTGCATCGCATGACAACGTTAATTCCCATATCAAGAGAGCCTAAAATTAGATTTAATTACATTAAAATCATAAACTTACCAACAACTGTGAATATGAAA
>NC_036252.1:19337057-19370051 GCF_002742605.1 Olea europaea var. sylvestris | reverse complement strand
TGTATAGATGAGAATATCGAACCTTTGTCAACATGATAGCCAAATTTTTCTGGCAACTTCTTCATAATATGCCATAAACACCATCTATGTTTAGTATTTGGAAACACAATCTCAATCGCATTCTGCATGGCCCTATCTTGATCCGTAATTATTCCGTAGGGAGGCTGGCCATGCATGCACTCGAGCCATGTCTTGAACAACCACACAAATGTACCCGTGTTCTCATTTGACAACAAACCACAACCAAGCAGTATTGATTGTCCATGGTGATTAACTCCGACAAAAGGAGTGAAAGGCATGTCGTACTTATTTGTAAGATACGTCGTGTCAAAGGTAACAACATCGCCAAACTCCTTGTATGCTTGCCTACATCTGTTATCTGCCAAAATATATTTCGAAACCGTGACTCATCATCCAAATCCATACTGAAATAAAATCCCGAACACCGTGCTTGCATCTTTGAAAAGTAGGATTGTAAAGCTGTGGCGTCTCCTTCTCCAAGTCGTAACCGTCTTACTTGTTCAATATAGTTGCGACAATCCCTCTCAACATAAGTCAAATTATTATACCCCCCCGCTTCCACAACTGCGGAGTTGTAACTTTTGTGCAACGGAATTCCTGCCATATCATTTAATTCAAGCTTTCTCTTCGCATTTGCAATCAATTCTCTATTACATTGAAACAACCTCGACTTCGAAGGACTTGTTTTATGATTATGCTCGAGATAGACGGTGTTAATTCTCCATTTCCCAACTTTATCTGCAGATGCAGATATTCTTGCTTTACAATCTATTTGACTTGTTGGTTGCGGCTTCAAAGTACTACTTGTGTTACTGCCTCTTCGTCCTTCACGGCTACATGTGAATGTGATAAATCTAACAACTCCATCGTCACCCTTTTTCGAATTCCTTTTCTTCACGGGAAAGCCGACGGCATAAGCATATCTCTTATAAAAGTCAAACAACTCTTTTTCACCATCGAAAATCATACCTACCTCCGGAGCAACCTCTTTATCTTCTCCTAACGGTTCTCTGTCCATACTATCGATATTATCCCCAACTATCTCATCATCAGACAACAATAACGGATCTTCATTCGCATCTTCCATACTTCCGTGTGTTGCAACCAAATTGGCTGGACAAGATTTTCAATAAATTGTTAAGCCAACAGGGATGTGATTTCATATAGCAAATTTTGTTAAGCAAACAAATGTCTCAAACCATAGCAACGTCAAAGTGATCAATTACGGTGCTTAATAGCCCTTTTTTTTCAAGTTTCGAAAATTTCCTTCACATTACCATATGGAAGAGGTATATACTCTGGCATTCAATCAATAAAGTCACAGCTTCACCACATTCTGTTGCATATGAAGGTTTTGCCAACAATAGTTATACATTTACGTGTGTGTGTGTGTGTGTACATTCCTTTGCATATGAAGGTCTGATTCCAGCAACATTCATACAATTTTTTGACAGCATAAAAAAATTTCAGCATACTACCGAAAATCACCTCCTCTGGTTTGTTAAAAATGACAGCAATCCCTTTTTTACCAAATGTACAAATAAACATTCTGTGGTGTGTGTGTTCAAAATGCTACACCATATTCTATTGCATATGAAGGTTTTGCCAACAATAATTATACATTTACATGTGCGTGTGTGTTCATTCCTTTGCATATGAAGGTATGATTCCAGCAACATTCATACAATTTTTTGACAACATAAAAAATTACAGCATAATACCGAAAATCACCTCCTCTGGTCTGGAAGAATGAGAAATGGTTGCTCAAACACTGAAACTATGGCCGTCGGACTGGAGAAGACAGTGAAGTCGCTCGCACCGCTGGAAGATTCAGAAATGGTTGCTCAAACACTGAAACTATGGCCGTCGGACTGGAGAAGACAGTGAAGTCGCTGCACGACTGGAAGAATGACGGTTGTCCAGCAAATGGTGCTCTTCAGTTCGAAGAAGTGGAGCAGCTAATCTCCACTACAACTTTAGGGCTTCCATTTTGGGAGGAGAAGAGAGATTTGGCGGGTTATGAGGTCGAAACCAAAATTTCCCCCCGTTTCTTCCAGTCACGTCAGTAATAACTTAAACTTCTGTACAGCTTCTGTCAAAGGTTGTCTGTACGTCTAGCTTAATTGAACTTTTTTTATATGCATATGCTTTAATAATTTAATTTTTTCTTTTAACGTTATCAATTGCTTTACTTTAAAAATATTACGTACATCATTTATTTCTTACATAAGATGTACAACACACATGCTTACTACTAGTCTTGATAAGATGTGTGAATGAACAAATTAATTAACTTTTGAAAGGGCAAATTCAGTGTGTTTAGAGAGAGAGAGAGAGAGAGAGAGAATATGATTCTTCATTAAAAATATACTGCTGTATTGTAATTAATTTTATCAATATACATTCAAGATTAAAGTTCAGTCATAAAAACAGGATATTTTTCTGGGAATTTGGAAATTATCAAAGGCTGAAACCAACCATTTCAGGGAAAAGGGCGTTTCGTCGCAGTTCCAGCGCAAAAGAATGGTAAATTTTGTCCTCAATCTTCCCACATTTGTTAATAGAGTTTCATCTGATTGCTTGATTTGTTTAGTACATAATGGGCTCCAATGATTCAGCATTTGACATGAAAAAGCCATTATTAATCTAGTCCCGTTGTGAGTTTTTTTTGTTTGATTTCACATTTTGCTGGTTTGACCAAGGTTTGTTTGTCCACTACTAGAAAAGTTCCGATGCATCCGTGCAAACTGAATCTAGATTATGAATTTTTTACGACCAACATCAAGAATCGCAGGTCTTTCAATGCAGTTGAGGGAATCAAATGTCTAATAAGATAAATTATTTGTGCACATACAAGTGGCCTTGCTGAAATATATCATAAGCAGAAAAGATTGAGCTGTCACAGTCAGTCTGCTATCAATAAGTCCTCAGTTTTCCACTGGGCATCCATGTTATGTAGCTAAGATCAAGATGAATAACGTAGTCCATAGGTTTGGAGCCTTCACTGTGCTTGAGTCAGTGTAGCTGTGAAACATGTATTCTTGACTACAGTAAATTCAACATGGAAAAATATGCGTAAGAAGAAGCTGATGATCTTGACTACAGTAAATTCAACATGGAAAAATATGCGTAAAAAGAAGCTGGTGATTTTTTTTTGTCTTGGTTATTAAATCAAATTAATAATTTATGTAACCTTTCTTGTCTTCACTTTGAAAATTTTAATTTTTTCAGTCATGTATTCAATTGTTTTACAGGCTTATATCCGATGTTTCCAGTAGCCTAACCATTGAAGTCGGAACAGCAAGTTTTCCGCTTCACAAAGTAAGAACAATGTCACTTACAAATTATATATCGTCTTGCACCTTGAATTCTTTAGATGGCATAGTAATCTAATAAAAAACTTGTGCCGCCCCAAGGAAAGAAACGGATAAGAATTGGTTCTCGCGAGGCACATTTTTACTAGTTAATTTACAACGGAATGCAGACTTTTTCGACCAGGAAAGTTTCATGTTGAAAAGAAACGTCGTCTTAAGATTATAATATGATTTTTGTATTTCTTTTGCAGTTTCCCCTAGCTTTTCGATGTGGAAGAATAAGAAAGTTAATGTTGGAAGCAAAAGATTCCAAGATTTCGAGGCTGAGTCTTCCTGGTGTTCCTGGTGGATCACAGGCATTCGAGTTGGCTGCAAAGTTCTGTTATGGGGTGAACTTCGAGATTACAATATCAAATGTTGCTATGTTGCGATGTGCAGCGCATTTCCTGGAAATGACCGAAGAAATTTCCGAGAAGAACCTGGAAGGTAAAACTGAAGCATATTTGAAGGATACTGTGTTGCCAAACATATCAAACTCAGTGTCTGTATTGCACCTCTGTGAAAGTCTTTTACCGATATCCGAAGACATTAACCTGGTTAACAGGATAATCAATGCAACTGCAAATAATGCGTGTAAGGAACAGCTAACATCGGGTTTATCAAAGCTGGAGCATAACTTCCCTTCAAAACCTACCCAAAGCTTTGAAGAAGAAACACCTTCAGACTGGTGGGGGAAGTCGCTGGCATTGCTGAATCTCGATTTCTTCTTACGAGTTTTGACCGCTGTCAAAGCAAAGGGCCTAAAACAGGAAATGATCGGCTGAATTCTGATAAAAGGCCTTGCAGGAAGGGGTCCTCAACTGTTCAAAGGAAGTTTTGCAGATCTTGATTTGCAGAAGAAACAACGCGTCACTGTTGAAACGGTAGTTAGTTTACTACCGACCCAATCAAGAGAAAGCACAGTTCCTATCGCAATTCTTTCAAGTTTATTGAAATCTGCAATAGCAGCATCAGCATCAACATCTTGTAAATCTGATTTGGAGAGGCGGATTGGCCTGAAATTGGACCAAGCTATTATTGAAGACATTCTTATTCCTGCAAATTTGAATGGAAACAATCAGAGCCCGTTGTATGACACAGATTCAGTCCTGAGAATTTTCTCGATTTTCTTGAATCTTGATGAGGATGATGAAGAGGATAATCAACCTAGGGATGAAAGTGAGATAGTTTATGATTTTGACAGCCCTGGATTTCCAGAGCAAAGCTCGATAATTGAGGTGTCGAAGCTCTTGGACAATTATCTTGCAGAAGTAGCATTGGATTCAAACTTGACACCATCAAAGTTCATAGCACTAGTAGAATTACTTCCGGACTACGCTTGTATGGTCTATGATGGACTATATCGAGCCGTAGATATCTTTCTCAAGGTGAGATGAATAACTCTTTCATTCTCAAACAATAAATAGCTATAGGCAGGTTCAAGCATTAGGCACAATGCATCTCTTTAGTATTGGATAGGTTGCCTAGGGACGTTGCCCATGCTAGACTTAATAAAATAAATTATGTCTTCTGGCTATGTGCATTTTGCAATTTGCATAGAGCTGGCTCTCTGCAAAATGAAGAAAAGCGTCCAACATGAGCCCAATTCAACTTGGCCTCGTTTTTTTATAGATAGGACAACACGCTAAAGAATAATGTGGCCTTGTCTGGCCTGTTTTACACTTCTATTTACCATTTTACATCTCTATGTCAATATGTTTATCAACAATTTGTGACTCACTGGCAGGTTCATCCCAACATAATGGACTCGGAACGTTATCGGCTATGCAAAACAATCGACTCTAAGAAACTGTCACAAGAAGCATGCAGCCATGCAGCTCAGAATGAACGATTGCCAGTGCAGATGGCAGTCCAAGTGCTATACTTCGAACAGATCAGATTGCGTAATGCAATGAACGGGGTTGGAGGGAACAATCAATTATTCTTTGGCTTGAAAGGACAATTCCCACAGCGCTCGGGGAGTGGTGCAGGAAGCGGATGCATCTCACCAAGAGATAATTATGCTTCAGTAAGGAGAGAGAACCGAGAACTGAAGCTTGAAGTTGCACGAATGAGAATGAGACTAACAGATCTTGAAAAAGACCACGTCTCCATGAAACAGGAGCTCGTGAAGTCACACCCTGCCAACAAGTTGTTCAAATCATTTACAAAAAAACTGGGCAAGCTCAATTCGCTGTTTCGGATTAAAGATTTAAAAAAAAATGCTGGATAAAGCTAATTTAGAAAATCGGTTTCTTTTCCAGAAGAGAAGACGCCACTCAGTTTCTTGATCTTGTTTGTACATGTCAATAAAAATGATTGTATAGATTTGTACTGATATTTTGAGTGATTTTTGTTGAAAATAAAATTTTATTTACGAGTAAGTTTGACTTAATTTGAAAGCTTAGTTGAACGTGCTAATATGATTTCTTTCCTAGTCCCAAGTTGAAGCATCAGCTAAGGTGAAGAAAGCTGTTTGGTGTTTATCCAATTGGAGGCCTTTTTCTTCCATACAAATTCCCATATCACTTCAATTCCAAAAAACAATAATAAAAAAACTGAAAGATTTTTTTATGTTGGAAAATTAGTGTATTAAAATGTGGGTAATAGTAAAAACACTTACAAAAAATTCTTATTGATGATCATTTGATCGGACAGATTTTGAGATCAACATTTATTATCATTTGATTCTTTTTAACGGGTGCATATTAGTGTTCAACTTTTGTAAATTAAGATTCTTTATCTGTTGAAGAAGGTATGGATAAAAGGTGTATAATTTTTTATTTGTTAAAAGATTATGAAAAATAATTATGCTGGCATGTTGGAGAATAATTTTTTATTTGTTAAAAGATTATCTCTCGCTTCCATATACGATAACTTCCTTCAACCAAGTCTCCAGTCGAAACATGTTGGAATTTGCTTGCATGGATATGAGTAGACCCCTTATCTGTTGTCCATGTCACCCTTACACAGTGACGAATCCAGGATTTTAATTGAGCACGGGCGGCCGTTGACTGTCGACGGTCGCAATAATAACCAATGCCGTGAGTTGAAATTACTTAACCCCCGTTTGGCCCCCATTATTTGGATTTATAATGGGGAAATAATGTTTTTCTGAAAAAAATTAAAAATTGATAGTTGTAAAAGAACGAAAAGTTTTCGATTTACGTGTAATATTATTTTATTGAAAATTGTGTGGTTGAAAATAGAAAAGAAATTTTTTTAATTTAAATTGATAAGTTTTAAAGGGGGTCAAATTAGGGCTTATATCGTAGTTTGAATTATAAGTGTGAGTGTACGTTATCTACCATTGTAATAATGTTTATTGAGTAACAATTTGAAATTTGAAAATTTGTCCAATTATTTACTTTCTTGATTCGATCCACTAATAATTTCAGTTTAATAGAAAAAAAGTGATTATTTTAATAATCTCACTGTATGGTTGAATTTTATTTTTCTAAAAAGGAGGGTGTATATCATTGGGATAAAAGAATATATAGACTTTTGTTGCCTGCATTGTCAACATCCATTAACTACCATGGTGGTCAAATTGTCCATTATTCTAATGGAGATCACAGGTTCGAATCTTCCCCTTGCACCAATTTTAATGCCTATTTGCTCCAAAATGGTGAAAAATATTATACTAAAATCATTACAAAAGGGAATGCAACAATAGAGAATCGAACCCTGGACGCCCTTTTCACCACTGTGGCGCTCGAACCAGTTGAACAAGAAGGAGTTGGTGTGAATTAAGGGAAATCACAGAAATATATCTAAACAAATAAATACTTGGACAACAAAAAAAATTGAGCTCCGGCGATCCAGCACGGGCGGCCGCGGGGGCTCGCCGGGTGCTGGATCCGCCGCTGCCCTTACAATGATTATTTAATTCTATTGTGTTTGGAGAAGATTCAAAGCATTGAGTTCATAAAATTTTCTTTCTAGAAACGTAAGTTTTATCAATACAAAAAGTGATTTAGAAAATTATGTTCGATAAAAGTAACTTAAAAAGTGAGTTTGACTTGAGCACAACAAAAAACGTTCTAAGAGCACAAATTGTGCAATTTTACAAAGCTAGGTATGAATTAAATTCAAAAACTGAGTTCATGGGAATCTTTTTTTTACTAATGCCTTTGGTTCATCGATACATTTAAATCTGAAGAACCTATGAATTTGGATATGGGACACAACGAGATTGATCTTACATATTGGATGAGTGTTTCTCGAGAATAATGCCAAATTTATCCAACTTTACATCAAGGATTCCTTTCTGGTTATGATGATCATCCAAAAAAGATTCAGTGCTGCAGGCACAGTGCACTGATATAATCTTCCAAAAAAATTTCAAACTTAAGTAACTTATGTGAAGAAATGATTTACACTTGGCAACTTATGCTTATTTCTTGTTACTGTCAATCCTTCTGCTAGAGAATTTTATGCCATGATTTTTGTCAGGGGTCCTAAAGTGAAAATGAATTGGATAAGCTCTTATCCTTTTAGTTTTTACACATCAGCCAATGATCTTGCATCACCTAACTCGACAATAACAAAACAAATTTGGATCGGCAACATGAATCTTTTATTTTCGTTCTTGGAGAAAAAGAAACTATTGCTGAGAGCTAGTGAAAGAAACATGCTATCAGAATATTTTGTCTTCACTAAAGTGACAAGTCACTTGTAATACTATTTGGTTAGGCAAATTACATCGAACTATCTAACCTATATCCCAGGTCCCGAACATAACCACAATCCCACCAAAGAGATATAGGAGTATCAATGTAACAGTAGGATCAAGATTTGGGAATGCAGTAGTAATTATTATGAGGGTTGACATTGTAAAAAATATAACGAATATCATTCCTTAAATCTGTCAAAAACACAATTAAATGTGAGTTATTCTGAAAACTTTAGGTACCTGGTCTTGCTACATGTTCACTTGCATTATAGAATATTAGTTTTCTCTGAAAAGTCGGCCTCTAGAGACAGAATTTGCCCTCAATACAAAAGAATATATCCCAAACTCCTTGCCCTTTGGCACCTGCAAATGCCAGTAATTCTGCAGCCTATCAAGTTTCAAAAGCACATAAACTTGTCTTATAGTGGAAAATACTGTTTGGCAAATGGAAAGTCGAGTGACTAGACGTGACCGGACAATACAATATAAAAGATTCCGACTGTACACTTTAACAGACGAGGCCGAAAGGTTCGAATACCTATGTGTCAACTTGGATTCAGCACAAAGAGTCATTTTCAAGCAAATCATCAAAGATAGTTCCTCTTATCCAAACTAATATCTTGAAGGAACTTCCTCTTTTCTTTTGAATATTTCTTCATTTCCCTTTTGATAAACAACTTAATCCTAAATTGTCAACTACCTCTATAAATAAGGATGCCGAAACCTCAAAACAACACAAGCATCCCAATGATACATTTAGTCATTCTGGTGGGTCGAGTTTAGCTGAAACTTTTAATTTTAATGGACAGAGTAAGAGATTTGGCATCGAAGAGGGCTGCAGTGATCTTCACGAAAAGCTCGTGTTGCATGTGTCACAGCATCAAGGCGCTTTTTTACGAACTAGGTGCAAGTCCTGCTGTGCATGAGCTTGATCAAGATGCAAAGGGGAGAGAAATGGAGTGTGCCTTAAGAGCACTAGGCTGCAACCCAACTGTTCCGGCAGTGTTTATTGGTGGCCGATATGTCGGCTCGGCTAAAGATGTCATCTCCCTTCATGTTGATGGATCTCTAAAGCAAAAGCTGATTGATGCCAAGGCTATTTGGTTTTAGAAACCAATATTTTTAGCACCCAATATATTATGTTAGTGCCATAGTTATTATGTGAAGCTTGTGAACTGTAATTAAGGGCTTCCTGGTTTTGTAAACTTTGGCCACCAACCACCCTATACCCCCACAAAAAAATCAAAGTCAACTTTTTGGTGACTTGTGCTGTAATGAAAAATCCTAGCTTCAAGGAAATGACTAGTTAGAAATTGTATGAAATTGTCTTTCCTCGGAAAAATCCCAGCTCTTTTTAATATTTTAATGTACCATGTCGAGTATACTATACCGTACACTTAGTATTTCGACAACGTATCAACTAAATGCACAGATACAAATGTGAGGGTGAACCGCAATTAAGTTTTATATTTCTTGTGTATGTTGGATATTTCGTAGGATTTTTTCCCCTAACATATTCTTTTCAATTATCTTTCTATATATTAGATGCAAGATGTCTACGTATAACCAGACAAACTTAATTCAGAAGACAACTGAATATGGCCTTCCATGAAACTAATCTACATTTGAGGTATAAATTCTAGAAGAACAAACAGAAAAAGCAGGTTTTAAGATTAAAAGCATTAAATCAGGATAATATCAAGATCTTTCGGTTTTTAATTTTTAATTTTTTCAGCATTGTATGCCTTGTCAAACTGTAATACTCCGAAATTCTATGCTCGTTTAATTTTATTTTTTTTGATAGCAATTTAACTTTTCAAAATTTTTATATGGCCAAACTATTAATGGTTGCCAAGTTTGCATTTTCGGTTGATTAAAAGTTTACCAAGATTTATTAATTAGGGGTTTGGGATAATTGTCAAATTCTACATCTATCTTATTAGTATTATAGATAAACATTATCCTTTGCTTCATCCTTGGCCGAGAGGAATGTGGGGGATGGCGCCACCTTTGTAGTGATTAAATGCATGAGGTGTTTGATAGTTAACCAAAGCTGGAGGTGTTAATTGTTAGACATGCAAGAGCTGGTGATTATCTAAGCAAGTAGAAGGTGTACAATTGTGGCACAAGCTGGATTTAAAGTGCTGAATACATGCATGGAGTGAGGTTAATGCAAGTCCACGTGTTGGCACAAAAAAAAAATAAAAAAAATCCTAGATAGTGATCCCTTGTTTTATCCATAAGTCTCCCTTGCCTTATATAAATATGAGATGTTTCCCTGCATTTTACTCCTTCCAAAACCACAAAGTCTCTTGTAAGAGTTGGAAGAATACGTAAAGAAAAAGGAAACAAAAGCCTAGCGCATTTCAACCGAAAATATTTCAAGCTTTAAGGTAAGATACTTTCTATGCTTAAATGGTAGGATTTCATGGAAATATTTATGCTTAAGCTATGCATGAAAAACCATAATATGAACGTGGTGGACAAATCCACAAAGTTAGATATATACTTATACCTTAGGACAAGTCCAAAGGGCATCGGCAAGACGGAATGTGTAAGTATGTGTTTGATTGCATTCTTTTGTATAGTATTAACATGTTAAATCTAAGCAGGGTATCTTACTGAGTATTCTTCATACTCGTAGTATTTTATACTAAATTTTCAGATGCATGTTCGTTGGGTTGATGGAAGTCAGTTGGTATAATCGATGATGGATCAAGGACAAAGTTATTTTGCATCAAAGTTTCCTTTTGTATGTTTTGTTCGACGACTGCCTTCCATATGTTTTTATTATGGTATTATATAAAAACATGTATATGACATGATGTAATATGGTATTAAAAGTAAATTTTATAATCATATCTTTCATGTTATGTTAAGAGACATTTTTATAGACTTTTTCTTGCAAGTGATAAAAGAGACAGAAACGGGACAGTTTATGGGTCAACTTCAAAATGCTATTTCCAACTCTATAAACATTCATTTGAGATCTAAAAATATTGATGCGTTCCTTCTTGAGTGGCCTTCGTATGAACGCAGGAATCACTCAATTTGGATATCCGTGGCATGAGATATAAATTTTTAAGCGTCAAAGGGTCAATATGAATTTTCTGTGCAATACCTCACTGTTTTCAGGAAAACGCCCATATCATATGATCTTGGAAATTTTCCATATTTTAACCTAGAAAACTAATTGAAAATATCTTTCTAATGCCGCAAATTTCATGAAAAACGGAGTTGGGATAAATTTTATAAAAACAGTGGAACTAGCTGCCCCAATTAGCCGTGGCAGCGCCGAGTCCATATACCTAAAGTATAATTTCATGTCAACATGTACTTCTGCTGGCCATTAAATTTTATTAGAGGTATTTTACTAACTTGAAAATAAGTTTCTACATGTAATACTTTTATTTAAGAGTCTTTACATATAGCAAAGACAGAAGTTATTATGTTTAGTGCGTGACACTCGAAGTTTAAGTTCGGGGCGTCTTAGATATATATATATATATATATATTTTTTTTTTATTTTTTTTTTAAGAAAGTTACTGTCCGTCATCATCGAACAATCTAGCAACTGACTTTCAACTGGCGATCAAGGTAAAAATATTTTTCAAAATTTATGAGTTTTCTTATGCAACGAACTGCTATATCTATGGCTGGATATAGAAATATTTTGAATCAAGTCATGGTTGAGATTATGAAGTCATTAACACTTATATGTAATTATCTATTAGAGCCTTGTAGAGTAATATAATCAATTTTGTCCTAGTTATGGCACGAATGGTCAGAACCCCCAAAAGGACAGAAGTTTGTGGTTTTGCGAAGAAGCGGGACATATTATTGGTATTTTACTATAATTATTGTATGCATTCGCTTCATAGCCTCGAACAACATCTTGATCTCCTAGACTGCATTATTGAGATGTTATGGGAGATACACCATAGCTTAAGGGATAAGGTGATGATACGGAGATTATATGAAACTGTTCCAGAGCCTTGGGCTTCAGTCATACATGAGATTGTGCTATGGTCTGATGATGACCTTTCATATGAGGACCTTACATATTTACTTCGAGAAGGTTATGAAACTAGTTGCGATTTACAGCGAAACTTTAAGAAGATTATAACCTTATCCATGAATACTAGCTTACGAGCTACCAATTCTAGGCTAGATAAGGGACCGTTGGCTAAGTGCTTTTCGAGAGTTCTAGATGAAAGTTTTCCCGTACCATTACCAGATAGTTCGGAGCAAAGCATGTTAAAGGAAGAACCAGAGGAAGGCCCAGATGAAGACCCCGAGGAGGATCCAGAAGAAATAAAAGATTAGACACCATCTTATCTAACTATCTTTGTTTTTGAAATAGAATATGATGTAATACGTACATCTACTTTTGAATGTATGTACCGTACTTTAATATGACTTTTGTTTGTGAAAAATAATAATGTATATATATGAAGGAAAGTTGTCTTGGCCTTTGGATTTTTCTAAAGTTAGTATTACGTTTTGAAGTAATTCTAACTGGATGAATATCTTTCATTCAAAGGAAATGCCTCCAAAGTGCAACCACGGCAGTGCATCGAATTCCAATATGAACTTAGGCGGCGGCAATACTAATGCTAGTTCTAGTGGTGGCGAAATTAATATAGCAAACTTTGCACGAGAACTGTTTGCCGTAATGCGGGAGTTGGGATAACAACAACAGGCACCACCTTTGACTGGGCAACGAAGACTAAATTAACAAGTACCAATTGATCATCAGGAGCCCAACCAACCAGCTATTCAACCTCAAATAGCACCTAACCTGAGGGATCGAACTGCAATAATAGAGCAATTTCGTAAAATGAACCCTCCATCATTCGAAGGGAGTGTGGATCCCTTAGCAGTTGAAGACTGGTTGCGAGAACTAGAATGTATCTTTAAATTTATAAGATGCGAAGACGCTGAAAAGGTAACATTTTCAGTATTTATGTTAAAGAAGGGGGCTAGCCATTGGTGGGATATGACTACTAGGTCATTAACACCTGCTGAAGAACAGGCTATAACTTGGGTGAAGTTTAAGGAACTCGTAGAAGAAAAACTTTTCCCGACAGCTGTAAAAGATCAAAAGGAGGTGGAGTTCCTCAAACTCCAACACGGAACCATGACCCTTGTGGAGTATGAACGCAAATTTGAGGAATTATCAAGGTTTGCTCCACATCTAGTGGATACGGAGGAAAAGCGGGCTAGAAGGTTTGAACGCGAGCTTCAACCTTATATTCATGATATAGTGTCAGTTCTCGAGCTGAACACTTATCGAGAAGTCCTGAAACGACCACAGACTATTTCTTATCAAAGAACTCAAAACGTTGGAAATTCTTACCAAGTTCAAAATTTCTCCGGTAAGAGGAAGTGGAACTTTGATAGACAGAATAACAGTAAAGGAAAAGAGAATAATGCACCAAAGAAAGGAAAGACAGAGATAGTAGGAGTTGGTGGTGATAAGCGTTGTCCTAAGTGCGATAGACCTCACAAAGGAGAATGTCTATTGGGAAAAAATGTTGGTTTTAAGTGTGGGAAATCAGGACATTTTGCTAAAGAATGCCCCCAGAATCAAACACAGAAGGCTGGAGATGACAAGAAAGGAAAAGCAAGAGTTTTCTCCTTATCCAGGCAAGAAGCAGAGCAAGACCCTAATGTCCTTGCAGGTATCATCTCTGTTTCCAATATGCCTACATTTGTACTTATAGATTCTGGAGCTACACATTCGTTCATTTCTTCTTCGTTTGTTGCAAAGTCTAAAGTAGAATGTGAATTCCTTCCGTATACTTTAGAAATATCTCTTCCATCTGGAAAGATACTTGTTGCTGATCAAATAGCTAGAGATCTTAAGATGAAAATTGATGGTAGAGGTATAGCGGTAGATTTAATTCTATTAACGATAAAAGATTTTGATGTTATCCTTGCTATGGACTGGTTGTCAAAAAACTATGCAACTATTCATTGTACCGAGAGAGAGGTGATTTTTCAAAGACCAGGTGAGAAAGAGTTTCGTTTTGTGGGAACTGAGGCAGATACTTTGTCTCGTATAGTGCCAACAACTCAGGTTGAAAGGGCATCGAAAAAAGGAATTATGTCAAAGATTTCTAGTATCGATGACCAACATTAAACAAGATAAGTTGTCAGTTGAGGATATTCGAATAGTTCAGCATAAAGATGTTTTTCCAGAAGATCTTCTAGGTGTACCCCCAGACAGGCAAGTAGAGTTTACCATCGACTTAGTTCCAAGAGCAGCACCTATTTCAAAGGCTCCATATCGTATGGTGCCATTGGAACTGCAAGAGTTGAAGGAGCTTCTTGATAAGGGTTTCATTAGACCAAGTGTATCACCTTGGGGTGCACCTGTGCTATTTGTGAAAAAGAAGGATGGAACAATGAGACTATGCATTGACTATCGAGAATTGAATCGCCTCACTATAAAAAACAAATATCCACTTCCAAGAATAGAAGATTTATTTGACCAGCTCAAGGGGGCTACAGTATTTTCAAAGATCGATCTAAGGTCAGGATATCATCAATTGAAAATTAAGTCAAATGATATCCCTAAGACGGCTTTTAGGACGCGTTATGGGCATTATGAATTTTTGGTGATGCCTTTTGGATTAACTAATGCCCCGGCAGTATTTATGGATCTAATGAACAGAGTATTCCATGAATGCTTAGACCAATTTGTCATAGTTTTTATTGATGACATATTAATCTATTCGAAGAGTAATGAGGAACATGACAAACATCTCACGATTGTCTTGGAAACTCTAAGAAAAGAGAAGCTTTATGCCAAATTCAAGAAATGTGAATTCTGGTTGGATAAAATAGGTTTTCTGGGGTACATAATCACAGCACAAGGAGTTGAAGTAGACCCAACTAAAGTAGAAGCAGTAAATAATTGGGTAAGACCAACCAATGTTAGAGAAATACGCAGCTTCTTGGGATTGGCTGGTTACTATAGAAGATTTATCGAGGGATTTTCTAAAATAGCAGGACCACTGACCCAGATGACTCGAAAAGGGATAAAATTTCAATGGACAGAGAAATGTGAACAAAGCTTCCAAGAGCTGGAACGAAGATTAGTCACAACTCTAGTGTTAACAATACCTGACGGACCAGAAGGATTCGTTATATACAGTGATGCTTCGAAACAGGGCATAGGGTGTGTTCTGATGCAGAAAGGAAAGGTGATAGCCTACGCTTCTAGACAATTGAAACAATATGAACAAAACTACCCAACACATGATCTGGAATTGGCTGCGGTAGTTCATGCCCTCAAAATATGGCGTCATTACTTATATGGAAATAGGTGTGACATTTATACCGATCATAAGAGTTTGAAATACTTTTTCACCCAAAAGGAATTAAATATGAGGTAGAGGAGATGGCTAGAGCTAGTAAAAGATTATGATTGCACTATCCTTTACCATCCTGGTAAAGCTAATGTAGTAGCAGATGCTCTTAGTAGAAAGACGGTTAGACAATTAGCAGTGCTAATTACTATGCAGGACCAGTTGTTAAAGGATTTCGAAAACTTACATCTAGAAGTGATTGCTCCACCAACCCAAACTATCACCAGGATGACGGCTCTAATGATTCGACCAACACTTAGAGATCAAATAAGAGTAGCACATGATGGTGACTCTTTCCTGCAAAAGATTAAATTCGAAGTTGGTACTAGCAAGCGAAAGGATTTTGAATTAGGCAGTGATAAAATCTTACTTTTTAAGGGAAGGTTGTGTGTGCCGAAAGATGAGGGATTGAGGAAAGGAATTCTTGAAGAAGCACATTTAACTCCATATACTGCTCATCCAGGAGGTACAAAAATGTATCGAGACCTAAAGAGTATATTTTGGTGGAGAAATATGAAACGGTGCACAGGTCTTTTTGTCAGGAGGTGTATGACTTGTCAACAAGTAAAAACTGAACATCAAAGGCCATCTGGATTGTTGAAACCATTAACAATTCCACAATGGAAGTGGGAGCATATAACTATGGATTTTGTCATGGGTTTTCCAAAATCAGCTTGGGGAAATGATGCTATGTGGGTTATAGTAGATCGATTAACAAAGTCAGCTCATTTTCTACCTGTAAGAATGAACCATAGTATGGATCAATATGCACAATTGTACATCAAAGAGGTCATCCGTTTGCATTGTATCCCAGCCTCAATTGTATCAGATAGAGATCCAAGATTTACCTCAAAATTTTGGAAAAGTTTGCAAGGAGCTATGGGAACCAAGTTAAACTTCAACACAACTTTTCATCCTCAAACTGATGGACAATCGGAGAGGACTATACAGAGTTTGGAGGATATGCTGCGTGCATGCGTCCTTCATTTAGGGGGCAGTTGAGAAAGTTATGTACCGGTGGTAGAGTTTGCCTATAATAATAGCTATCAGGCTACGATAAAGATGGCACCTCACGAAGCTCTCTATGGCAGAAGATGTAGAGCTCCTCTTTATTGGGATGAAGTAGGTGAACGAAGAGTTTTAGGACCCGAAATAATTGCGGAAACTAGTCGAGAGGTTGATAAAATAAGAGCTAGAATCAAGGCAGCCTAGGACCGACAAAAAAGTTATGCTAATAAAAAGAGAAAAGATTTGGCATTTAATGTGGGTGATAAGGTCTTCTTAAAAGTGGCACCGATGAAGGGAGTTCTTCGCTTTGGAAAGAAGGGAAAACTTCGACCAAGATTCGTACGTCCTTTTGAAATTTTACAGAAGATTGGAAATGCAGCTTATCGAATTGCTCTGCCACTAGATTTGTCAGCAATTCATGATGTATTCCACGTGTCAATGCTTCGACAATATGTGTCAAATCAAAGTCATGTGATTAGTTATCAACCATTGAATATCAAACAAAACATGACTTATGAGGAAAAACCAGTAGCAATCTTGAATCGTAGAATCCAACAACTGAGGACAAAAGAAATCCCGTTAGTGAGAGTTCAATAGAAAAACCATAATGTCGAAGAATCAACTTAGGAAAGAGAAGAGGAAATCAAGACCAAGTATCCATAACTTTTCAACTAAGTTTGAGGTAATTTCGAGGACGAAATTTTTTTTAAGGGAGGAGGGATGTAATACTCCGAAATTCTATGCTCGTTTAATTTGCTCATTTAATTTTATTTTTTTTATAGCAATTTGACTTTTCAAAATTTTTATATGGCCAAACTATTAATGGTTGCCAAGTTTGCATTTTCGGTTGATTAAAAGTTTACCAAGATTTGTTAATTAGGGGTTTGGGATAATTATCAAATTCTACATCTATCTTATTAGTATTATAGATAAACATTATCCTTTGCTTCATCCTTGGTCGAGAGGAATGGGGGGATGGCGCCACCTTTGTAGTGATTAAATGCATGAGGTGTTTGATAGTTAACCAAAGCTGGAGGTGTTAATTGTTAGACATGCAAGAGGTGGTGATTATCTAAGCAAGTAGGAGGTGTTCAATTGTGGCACAAGCTGGATTTAAAGTGCTGAATACGTGCATGGGGTGAGGTTAATGCAAGTCCACGTGTTGGCACAAAAAAAAAAATCCTAGATAGTGATCCCTTGTTTTATCCATAAGTCTCCCTTGCCTTATATAAATATGAGATGTTTCCCTGCATTTTATTCCTTCCAAAACCAGAAAGTCTCTTGTTAGAGTTGGAAGAATACGTAAAGAAAAAGGAAACAAAAGCCTAGCGCATTTCAACCGAAAATATTTCAAGTTTTAAGGTAAGATACTTTCTATGCTTAAGTGGTAGGATTTCATGGAAATATTTATGCTTAAACTATGCATGAAAAACCATAATATGAATGTGGTGGACAAGTCCACAAAGTTAAATATCTACTTATGCCTTAGGACAAGTCCAAAGATCACCGGCAAGCCGGAATGTACAAGTATGTGATTGATTGCATTCTTTTGTGTAGTATTAACATGTTAAATCCAAGCAGGGTATCTTACTGAGTATTCTTCATACTCATAGTATTTTATACTAAATTTTCAGATGCATGATCGTTGGGTTGATGGAAGTCAGTTGGCATAATCGATGATGGGTCAAGGACAAAGTTATTTTGCATCAAAGTTTTCTTTTGTATGTTTTGTTCGACGACTGCCTTCCATATGTTTTTCTTATGGTATTATATAAAAACATGTATATGACATGATGTAATATGGTATTAAAAGTAAATTTTATAATCATATCTTTCATGTTATGTTAAGAGACATTTTTATAGACTTTTTCTTGCAAGTGATAAAAGAGACAGAAACGGGACAGTTTTTGGGTCAACTTCAAAATGCTATTTCCAACTCTATAAACATCCATTTGAGACTCTAAAAATATTGATGCGTTCCTTCTTGAGTGGCCTTAGTATGAACGCAGGAATCACTCAATTTGGATATCCGTGCCCTGAGATATAAATTTTTAAGCGTCAAAGGATCAATATGAATTTTCTGTGCAATACCTCACTGTTTTCAGTAAAACGCCCATATCATATGATCTTCGAAATTTTTCATATTTTAACCTAGAAAACTAATTGAAAATATCTTTCTAATGCCGCAAATTTCATGAAAAACGGAGTTGGGATAAATTTTATAAAAATAGTTAAACTGGCTGCTCCAATTAGCCGTGGCAGCGCCAAGTCCATTTACCTAAAGTATAATTTCATTTCGACATGTACTTCTGCTGGCCATTAAATTTTATCAGAGGTATTTTACTAACTTGAAAATAAGTTTCTACATGTAATACTTTTATTTAAGAGTCCTTACATGTAGCAATGGCAGAAGTTATTATGTTTAGTGCGTGATCATGTATTTGTTTTTGAGTTGGAACCGTGTATCAATATCAGTCAAACCTTAAACCAGAATAATGATTAGCAGCAAAACACATTTTGACTCCGGAGTCAACAAACATTGTCATGATAAGATCTTCTTAGCATGTTCGTGTTAGTTTGATGCCCATTCTTCGAGTAATGTTCTGTATAATCATATTATGAATTTACGTTCGTTTATTTGCGTGTTATAATTTGAAGTGATTGTCAAAGATTCCATGATCATATAGGACGTCACAAATTGTATACTCAATGGATCGGGTATAGTAAGACACAATTTGTGATATGATCAAAATTATGTCGTTCACAATCGGCTCATAAAGTTGGACGCTTTATGTTGATGAGATTGTATTGTTCTTATTAAGATTTGTCTAGATCCTGAAATAGGAACAATAATGTTTTTCGATGCACATTGAACGGAACCGCGTAGATGACTCATTTGTGACCGTTTGAAATGAGACTCTACTTGATTATCAAACAGGTCGCCTAAATCCTGAGTGAGTAATGTACCTTTGATTGCTAGTTCAAGTTCTTTGAGGTATCAATGAGTGAAGTGTTAAATGGGAGATTAATCTCGGTGCTTTGGGAATCGGGCCGAAACAATTAGAGATCATATACTTAAAATATTGAAATCCATTAATTATTAAGATGAGACGATTGTCACTTTAAGGTATTTTTCTAGGCAAATTGAATCTGAGCTCAGTAGGTCGATGATGAGATCGTTGGACTTTACATTGTAATTTGATCACAACGAATTTACCGTATGAAAATGGGACTTAGAGGGTAATACATGTTGAAGGGCAAAACGGTCATTCTGCCAGTTTCAACATATTGACGGTCAAATGGGGGTTGACTTGTGGAACGATAATCAGCGAATATTGTTATTGGATCATATTTTGCTTTTATAACTATCACTCGATCCAAGAGTGCAATCTCGATTTTTTGGTAGAATAAGTCGGGATTAATAGATGTATCTCAATTGGTCAAGAGTTGACCCAATTGAAAATATCTATTGGAGCTTGGGTCATGTGAGTCCAATTGGGTCCCTCTCTTGGCTCCAATAAAAGGTGTGTGTCTTAATTGGCCTACTACGATAAAGTCTAAGGAAATTTATGCAATTTCAAACCCTAATAGGTCATTATAAATATGCACTTTATTGGCATATTTTGATGAGATTTAGGGTTAGCCACTTTTCACATTTTCCAAAAAGGAATAACACTTAGTGGAGAACAATGGAGAAGATCTAAGGGAGGAAGCAATTGGCTAGGCCATTAATAGCGCCTTCAAAAAGGTTATTATCTCCCCTTTCTATATATGTGAGGATTTTATAATCCAATGATCTCACGGTCAATTAAATCCTTATTTACATGATTTTAATTTTCAAAGGAAATTAATTTCCTATTGTGATGATTAAAATTCATTAACCAACAAATGGTATCAAAGCCAAGGTTATTGTATGCCTTGAGTAGGATTAATTTTTTAAATCCTAGTGTAATATGTATTTTAGTTGGGTGTTGTTAGGTTATTTGATTTTGACATGTTTATGATTTAAATATGTTTAAAGTTATTGTTGATACACTTATAATCACTTTGGCCCTAGAATTTATTTTTACTTCCTATAAAAGTTATTCTCTAGAAATGTTGTAAGCCATAAAGCACTAAGTTTTTTGTATTTTTTCTTCATTTTCATTTTTGTATTTGAGGAAGAAATGTAATATTCGTTGCTATAATTTTAATGAAGAAGAAGGACAAAAAAAAAATGCAAGAATCTCCAGAAACACCAGACGGCGATGACAATGGTGGCCGCCGTGACCGGAGCTATGGCAACATGGTAGTAGCAAGCTGTTGTTGCAGCAGCCATCTGCTACTGCTCCCAGCAGCCGGAGCTGCTGCATTTGTGCCGCAGCGGTTGCTGGGCCGCTTGCCGGTGGCCTTTCTTTTTTTGGGGTCGCCGAGATTTCGCGGTCGCCGGAGTTGTGTGTGTTTTCTTGCTAGGGTTTGAAAATTAGGGTAATTTAGATTTTTTGGGTCTTTCTTTAAAACTTGGCCAATGTTATTGGATAATGGCCTTGTTGGTTTTAAGTTTTGGGCCTAAAAATTAAATTAACTCTAGGTGGACTATAAAGAAGATTGAAGAATTGGGCCGGGATGTGGCTCAATGTAATTCTTTTTATCCATATTGTAATTTAAATTCTTAGGACGGGCTATTAGTGATTATTATTCATTTAATTATCGCTTTTACCGCTTTATGAATGGATGAATGTTTAATATTATCGCATGTAATGTAGATTAAATGAAACACCACCCGGTGCACTAAAATCATATACATTTACATTTAAATATTTTTTTTATCACTCTAAATTAATTAGAGGTGGTTGAAAAATATTTTATAATTAGCGCCATTATAACTAATTAAGTGAGAATCCAATGGTACAAAATAATAAGTGGGAGAGGGTTTATAGGCATGTATAAACTTACGGCCTCCTCCGTCATCCAATTTGTTATTAAAATACATATGTTTAGTATCGAATTATTTCGATCACCCTATAGGAAAACTACGTTACTTTAGATTAACTGAAATTGGATCTAGTAATAGAATTTCTTTAAAAATGAAATAATGGGATGATCATCCTATAGACGACATCTTATATATTTTGGATATGTTAAAATTATTAACGGAGGTTATTACACTTATATATAAATATTTTGGGGGACTTTCTATAGAAGATTTCAACAAAATTATTCATAGGCCAAATAATAATCAATCCTCATTTTCTTGTGGCATCTCATGCCTAGCTCAATAAAATGAGTGGGAGGGTCCCAACTTTGTCAACAACTACATCGACCTCCTATAGAGGGCGTGTTAAAAGTTGTAAAGGTTTAAGGTTTTTTTATTACAAATATAGTTTTGGGTCTATATTTGCATATTCATATACATGCATCATACAAAAATTATTGCTGATTTTATTAATACGCGAATTGTTAATTTTACAGAAAATATCGCTTAATCCATTATCAGTAATACTTAACAAAAATCAACTTGTGGGAGAAAACTACGTTGTCTGGAAAAGGAATTTTAATATTGTTCTTACCGCTGAAAAACACAAATTTGTGCTGGATGAAATTTGTCCCAAAGTCCCTAAAGATGACTTCACGAAATCTCAAAAGGCTGCATATGAAAAGTGGCATCATTTTGATGAGATGACTCGTTGTTACATTTTGGCATCCACGTCAAATGTGTTACAACAGAAACATCAGAATATGCAAACTGCTTTTGACATAATGGAAAGCCTTCAAGAGATGTTTGAACATCAAAGTCGACAAGCTATGCAAGCCTCCATTAGGGCAATAATGAATACACGCATGAAATCGGGTGCATCTGTAAGGGATCATATGTTAACCATGATTGGTCACTTCAATGCTGTAGAGGTTTTAGGAGCTGACATTGATTTCGAGACACAGATTGACATGGTCCTTGAGACTCTTCCTGAGATGTTCTCACAATTTATAGTTGATTATAATCTACACAAGATGGACATGTCTCTGACGGAATTAATGA
This sequence comes from Olea europaea var. sylvestris, assembly GCF_002742605.1. NCBI lineage: Eukaryota > Viridiplantae > Streptophyta > Magnoliopsida > Lamiales > Oleaceae > Olea > Olea europaea. The sequence continues at coordinate 19,347,602 of NC_036252.1, read as the reverse complement.
AAGAACTACAAAATGCTGAATCTGTTCTAAAAGTTAGAAGTGGAAGTGCTTTGACTGTTACAGCCAGACCCTCTCATCCTAAGCCTTCTGGTGGCAAAGGAGGAAAGAAGAGGAAGAGACCAAACAAAAAGCCAGATAGAAAGTTAAAGGGGAAGAAAACTACTGTCGATAGGAAACCAAAGGGAATGTGTTTTATATGTGGACAAAAAGGTCACTGGAAGAGGAATTGCCCAGATTAACTAGCTAAGGGGAAGCAAGGTAAAGGCAATAATGCCCTATTCATTGAGCCATGCTTAGTGGTTGATTCTACTAAGACCTGGATTGTAGATTCTGGAGCCACTAATCATGTTTGTAATTCTTTGTAGGGTTCCAGGAAACCAAGCATCTCAGTGAAGGGGAGTACACTCTTAGGGTTGGCACAGGAGCAGTGGTATCTGCCAAAGCTGTTGGTACTTTTACTTTATGTTTGAAAATCGTAGGCATTTGATATTAGATGACTGTAATTATGTTCCTGAACTTACACAGAACTTGGTTTCCGTTACACTTTTATATCATGTTGGTTATTCAGTACTTTTTACCCGTTCTACGGTGGTTATTAAGTTGAATAATTCTGTTATATGTTCGGGTCATATGGTTAATAGTCTTTATGTTTTAAGTCCTTTGATTGGCTCTATACATAACACTAATACTGCTAAGAAAAGAAAGAGGTCTTCTAGTACTAATGAAACTCTCTTATGGCATCTTAGATTGGGTCATATCAATCTAAATAGGATTCAAAGATTGGTAAAGGAAGGTCCTTTAAATGAGTTAGAGGTGGAATCTATACCAACTTTTGAATCTTGTATAGAAGGAAAGATGACTAAGAGGGCCTTTAAGGCTAAGGGACTAAGGGCTAAAGAGGTTTTGGAATTAGTACATTCCGATACTTGTGGACCTATTAGTACTCGACCTAGAGGTGGATACGAGTACTTCATCACCTTCACAGCTGATTACTCTAGATTTCAATACATACACCTTATGTCTCACAAATCTGAAGCTTTGAAGAAATTCAAGGAGTTTCGGACGGAAGTTGAGAAACAATTAGGTAAGAGTATCAAGGCCCTTCGATCTGATCAAGGTGGCGAGTATCTATCCCAAGAGTTTAAGGTTTATTTATCGGATAATGGGATATTATCCCAATTGAGTGTACCAAGAACTCCCCAACAGAATGGTGTCTCGAAAAGAAGAAATTGAACTCTTTTAGATATGGTAAGATCAATGATGAGTTATTCCTCATTGCCTATATCCTTTTGGAGATATGCACTACAAACAACCATCTATATCTTGAATTTGGTACCATTTAAGTCAGTTCCCAAGACACCTCTTGAATTGCGGAATGAGTTTAAGCCCAATTTACACCACATTCGGATATGAGGATGTCCAGCACATGTGCTAAAGGGAAAGACGGATAAGAAGGAATCAAGATCAGATGTTTGTTTCTTTGTAGGATATCCAAAGGGAATGAGAGGTTACTACTTCTATAATCTTCTTGATAAGAAGGTATTTGTTAGCACAAATGCAACCTTCTTAGAGGATAAGTATATAGAAGAACACAAGTCTACTACTAAGATTCTATTAGAAGAGATGTTAGAACATGGTTCAAATAACTCAGTTCCAGATTTTCGCATAGAATCTAATAGTGATGATTTGGAACCTCCTACTGAACCAATGGTTGCTGATGAAACCAATGAGCAAGTGATGCCCACATGGCCTCATAGGCAAATAGAACAAGAGGTAGTAGAAAATGAGGCACCAATTGCTGTATCTCCACATGTCTCTTCAAATGGGGATAATGAGGATGTTGTTCCTAACCAAGGATAGGATCAAACAGTAGGAAGAGAGGAAGGACATTTGGTTAGACTGGACAATCAGGCACCTTCAACCATTACTCGTAGTGGGAGGGTTGTGAGACCACCTTTTAGGTACTTGCTCTATGGAGAATCCTATCAGGCGATCTCTACTGAGCAAGAAGAAGATCCCACTTCGTTTAAGGAAGCAATGGAAGATGTAGACTTTGAATCATGGAAATTAGCCATGAACTCAGAAATGGAATCTATGTATTCTAACAAGGTTTGGGATCTTGTAAATACACCTAATGGGGGTAAAGCCTATAGGATGCAAGTGGGTCTATAAAAGGAAGAGAGGTATAGATGGAAAGGTTGAAACCTTCAAAGCAAGGCTAGTGGCCAAAGGTTTTACCCAAAGAGAAGGCATTGACTATGAAGAAACCTTCTCACCGGTTGCCATGCTTAAATCTATTCGAGTCCTTTTATCCATTGCCGCTCATTATGATTATGATGTTTGGAAAATGGATGTCAAGACAACATTTTTAAATGGACGTCTTGAGAGCTCCACAGCTAGCCATGCTCTCTATATAGTTCCATGTTCACCTACAATGCAAGAACTACATAAGCCAATGCTTAGTAAGCAAAATCATGCATGTCCTGAACATGAGTAATAACGACATATGACACCATGCCATTTACTTTAAATATCACGATAAAAGGTATCATATTTCAATATTCGTCAAAGTCGATTAGAAATCATTTCACTTGAAATCTTTCATTTCATTGGGCCCTTGACCCACCTACTATGCACCGGATAGAGCTCTGCATAATATCAATATCAATAATCAAATGGCCAATATGAAATCGACACCGACAAGTGGACCATCCTCTCGTGATCACTAGAAGCCCATCCCCTGACTACCCCTATGATCACCCAAGAAGTCTCCCACCCGGCAGCGCCAATAATTATAATATCACAAGGGTACAGTCGAGTGGTCCGCCCTCTCGTGATCACCAAAGGCCCATCCCCTATCTACCTTTGCAATCACCCAGGAAGTAACACCCGCAATGCCAAACATATCACATAAGCATGCATCGGTACCCTAGTAGTGGTCAATAAAACATTTATAATGAAACTCACTTTGAAATCATGTTTTGCATGCAGGATTTTCAACCATGTTACATGTTGTGCATGCATATGAAAATGCTCATAAATGACGTATTTAATTAAAATCGATGTCAATAGGTTATGCAACCTCATACTTAATGATCGTAACCACCATATGATGTGCTATAAGCCTCTTATCAAAGTTATGTAGAAATTTCAACATTACTATGTCACATATACTAGGTTCTTGCATCGTAGTTGAAAATGGATTTTCACTTACCTTTCGCCTTTATGTATGTAAGCTCCTATGGAGTGTGTATCAATTCCCTTTTTCGCTCAACGTTGAAAAGTCGCTTGTATTATCATCTAATATTAAATACAATCCTCTATTTAATAATCTTAACACACACAATCCCAAAATATGTCCATTCACACCAAAACAATTTAGACAAAATCATTATTTCAAGTTACCGATGGCATTACAAACTAATCCCATAAGTCTCGCTATCTCTCGAGTCCAATTATGAACGTTAACGTCATCCAATTTTTTTCGACAACCTAGTATTCCTTAGGATATATTTTCTAGGCCCAAGAGTTCATTAGGGGACATCTAAATGTTGAAATCACATTAAATACCCAAATGGACAGAATCTGTTTTCTAGGTTTCCATCACCGTCCACTCATTTTTCAAATTCTTTTTCATGTCCTTGCCTACATTTAACGGCTCCCAAACTTTTACCACACACCTATAACATATATGTGAAGATAATCAGATCATAACGTTGTGACAAATGAAGTGTTTGGAGCTTCAAAAACAGTCTATTTTCCACTACACAAAATCAGGCAGTTTTTCCCTTTGACAGTTTTGGGTTTCCATTTTATTATTATGATACCAACAGAATTCCAGGCCATTAAAACCATTTCTACACTCCCTACTTACATATAAAAACGTTCATATTGATATATATAAGTTAAACACTAAGTATCATCCCAAAATCAAGGTATAAATCACTCAATCCAGCAATTCCTCATCTCTGTCCAGATTACTTTCTTTCAAATTCTTGCAATTAATTACCCCTATTTAGGCATCATAACATCATTAACAACACTCCAACTTAATCACAAACAAGTTCAGATGTTCAAGAAATCATAAACTCCTTAAGAAATAATAGAAACAAACCTCAAAACTGTGGAGTAACAAAGCTGTTCAGAAATTCCAGCTTCTTGTTTCTATTTCTCTTTGACTGTTTCACCCTCTTTTAACTTGGAATCACTTAGGGACGAGTTAAGGGAGCTAATATATTATCTAGAAGGTAAATGAGTGGTCTTTAAATGGTTGAAGTCGTGCATATTACTTAAGGATTAAGAATATCATGGGCTGCAGCCACCTCAAGCAATCAAAAGGTGAGTCATTAAGCAGGAGCTGTCATCTTGGCTGCAATACTTGACTTTTCTACCATTATTTTTGTGTCCATTTATGATATTTAAGATATATATTCATCCTATATTAAGTCCTTGGGGATTAGACACGAAATTTATGCCTTAAGGTTGAAGCAATTATATATTAAAGTGAAAAGTCTCCTAGCATGAGCTGTCCAAGTAGGAGGTGGCTTCTTGCAGCCAACTTTGACTTCTCCCTTGCACCACATGGAGCCATATGTGACTTAGAAGAGTTATAAATATCTTGTGTAAAGTTCTAAGGACTTATAGGACGTGTTGGAGGCTTAAGGTTGAAAGAATTAGAGGTTAAAGTGGCAAGTCGTCACATGTTAAGTAGGTGTTGTCTCCTTTCATTTAAATTCTGATTTTACATCTATCCTAGCAGGTATAAATCAAGTGTCAAAACAATCTATTTCACTTTCATTAAGATCACCATTTACATGATGCAACCTAAAGGGTTTGTGAAAGAAGGTCATGAAAGGAAAGTTTGCAAGTTGTAAAGGTCCATTTATGGACTCAAGCAAGAGTCCAGATCTTGGAATGTAAGATTTGATCAAACCATCAAGAGCTATGGTTTTGAGTAAAATCTGGATGAACATTGTGTGTACAAACGAATACAAGGGAAGAAAGTAGTTTTTCTGATTCTTTATATAGATGACATTCTACTCATTGGAAATGATGTAGAGACATTGTCATCTGTAAAGAAATGGTTGTCACAATAGTTTGATATGAAGGACTTGGGGGAAGCTAGTTATGTTTTGGGAATCCGTATCTTGCGAGATAAGAAAAACAGAAGGATTGCATTATCTCAAGCTTCAAAAATTGACAAAATATTGTCCAAATTTGCAATGCAGAATTCCAAAAAGGGACAACTTCCTTTTAGACATGGAATTCATCTATCTAAAGAGCACTGTCCCAAGAATGCAACAGAGATAGATTACATGAAAAAGGTTTCTTATGCTTCGACTGTGGGAAGTCTCATGTATGCTATGCTTTGCACTAGGCCGGATATTTGTTATGTTGTGGGTATTGTTAGTCGTTATCAGTCTAATCCAGGACCAGAACATTGGGTAGCGGTAAAGCATATACTCAAGTATCTTCGGAGAACGATAGATTATATGCTTGTCTACTCAAGACAAAATCTAAATCCTATTGGATATACTGATTTTGATTTTCAATCCGATCGTAACTCTAGGAAGTCTACATCGGGATCAGTATTTACACTGGGAGGTGGAACTGTGGTATGGAGAAGTATCAAGCAATCTTGTATTGCTGATTCCACCATGGAGGCAGAATATGTAGCGGCTTGTGAAGCTGCTAAAGAAGCTGTATGGTTCAAGAGGTTTCTTTTGGACCTTGACGTGGTACCTTTGGCAATGTGGCCCATAACACTTAATTGCGATAATAGTGGGGCGGATGCCAATGCTAAAGAACGTAGGAGTCATCAGCGTGGCAAGCACATCGAGAGAAAATATCACCTTGTTAGAGAAATTGTTCATCGAGGAGACATGACGGTTAGTAAGATTGCATCAGCAGATAATCTTGCGGATCCGTTCACTAAGACCTTACCAGCTAAGGCTTTTGATGGACATCTTAAGGGGATTGGTATTCTTGATATGTCACACATACTCTAAGAAGGGCAAGTGGAAGATTGTTAGTTTGATGCCCATTCTTCGAGTAATGTTCTGTAAAATCACATTATGAATTTACGTTCATTTATTTGCGTGTTATAATTTGAAGTGATTGTCTAAGGTTCCATGATCATATAGGATGTCACAAATTGTACACTCGATGGATCGGGAATAGTAAGACACAATTTGTGATATGATCAAAATTATGACGTTCACAATCGGTTCATAAAGTTGGACGCTTTATATTGTTAAGATTGTATTTTTCTTAGTAAGATTTGTCTAGATCTTGAAATAGGAACAATAATGTTTTTCGATGCACATTGAACGGGACCGCGTAGATGACTCATTTGTGACCGTTTGAAATGAGACTCTACTTGATTATCAAACAGGTCGCCTAAATCCTGAGTGAGTAATGTACCTTTGATTGCTAGTTCAAGTTCTTTGAGGTATCAATGAGTGAAGTCTTAAATGAAAGATTGATCTTAGTGCTTTGGGAATGGGGCCGAAACAATTAGAGATCATATACTTACAATATTGGAATCCATTAATCATTGAGATGAGACGATCGTCACTCTAAGGTATTTTCCTAGGCAAATTGAATCTGAGCTCAGTAGGTCGACGATGAGATTGTTGGACTTTACATTGTAATTTGATCACAATGAATTTGCCGTATGAAAATGGGACTTAGAGGGTAATACATGTTGAAGGGCAAAACGATCATTTTGCCAGTTTCAATATATTGATGGTCAAATGGGGGTTGACTTTTAGAACGATAATCAGAGGATATTGTTATTGGATCATATTTTGCTTTTATAACTATCACTCGACTCGAGAGTGCAATCTCGATTTTCTGGTAGAATAAGCCGAGATTAATAGATGTATCTCAATTGGTCAAGAGTTGACCCAATTGAAAACATTTATTGGAGCTTGGGTCATGTGAGTCCAATTAGGTCTCTCTTGGCTCCAATAAAATGTGTGTGACTTAATTGACCCACTACAATAAAGTCTAAGGAAATTTGTGCAATTTTCAAACCCTAATAGGTCATTATAAATATGCATTTTATTGGCATATTTTGATGAGATTTAGGGTTAGCCACTTTTCACATTCCTCTAAAAGGAATAACACCTAATGCAGAACAATGGAGAAGATTTTAGGGAGGAAGCAATTGGCTAGACCATTAATAACTCCTTCAAAAAGGTTATCATCTCCCCTTTCTATATATATAAGGATTTTATAATCCAATGATCTCAAGGTCAATTAAATCCTTATTTACATGATTTTAATTTTCAAAGGAAAATTAATTTCCTATTGTGATGATTAAAATTCATTAACCAACAGTTCGGTTAAGCTTAAAAGTATGCATTGTAAATATGTTTTGATAAATTACATTTTCTTATAAAAAATAGTTAATTATTTTCAACAGTTTGAACTTAATCAATTAACAAAATTATATATTAAAAGTTATTACCTTTTTGATAATTTTACGTATAAGCAACTTTTCAAGCTTAGGCATGCATGCGCTGAATTATATGAATTAGAACACTTGCCACTAAGCATAAACGTAATTTGAAATTTCTTGAGATTTATTGTTGAAAAAATCGATATTGGTTTCCACTGCAAAAGATTTTACTTTATTTTTAGTTGTCATGAGATTTTATTCGTACTTTCCTAACAATGTACCTTCCAACAAAGTACCACATGGTATCCAGCCCTCTCAAGAGATAATCTCTCCATCCCCCTTCCTTAAACCAAGAACGGATACTGCACGCCCCATCGAAACCAACACTCTCATTTTATAGAGGTCACCGTCTTGTGTGGGTATATTTACCTTAAGAACTAACCAACATAAGATTTTTTTAACCGTTTACAGTTCAACCTGGAACTCAAGGATCACCACTATGGTTCGGCTGCAATCGAGAATTTAGTATGTGGGCCAATACGGCTAAATTTGAGCCTGATACCACTAAAGCTAAAATAAATAAAATTATAAATACTGCATATATAATGATTTAGGCTTTTAGATTAAGTTTTCTGTTCTTAATTGGTAAAGCCCAATTCTTTTTTGAAAGACTATTCAAGTTCATCTGAGAGTAAGAAGGCCTGCCAATGTATATATGCGTGAACAAAACTTGGAACCAGTCAAGTGGATAGAAATTAGTTGCCTATTGATACTTGAACACTAAAAAAAGCTACAGGAAGCACAAATTAAGATGCTTAAAAATAGGCTGCTCATGTATATATATCAGTAAACAAAACTTGGGACCACTCAAATTGATAGAAATTAGTTACCTATTAAAGTTAAAAGAAGCACAAATTAAGATGCTTAAAATAATAATAATAATAATAATAATAAATAAAAAATAAAAAGACTGCTCATATAAAAAAATGGAAAATAAAAAAAAGAAGAAAAATGGTAAATTTATCTTAAAAATTCCCGCGACTTTTTCTCCATGTTTCATGCTTGAACCCAGAGGCTCTTAATTCATTTATACAACATCCCAAAAGACTTATTGACTTTTATAATAATCTTTTTGTTTAAAAAATAACCAATACAAATTAAAACCTAAGAAAACTAAAGTTCAAAAACTTACCTAAAATTTATGAAAATTACATAAATATTTCAACTCTTCTACTAAAAAATTTCGGAGATCTCTATTTGTCATGATTTTTCATTTTATCACTCTCTTATGTTATATACTAGTTTTTTGCCCGTGCAATGCACGGACCGTGGCATTTTTAAGGTAATGTTAGCGTATCAAATATTAATGGATTCAGTAAATTTTCACCTAAATCTTATAGAAATTGACAATCACTGGTGAAATTTAATAAGGATAATATTCTAGTAAGATTCAACTGAAAAGTGTTTGCTAACCAATTTTTTTCCCAAGGAAAAAATTAATGGGGATCATACCAATCTTTCTAAGTTTACAAATGTTTGACAATTCATAATTGTGCTCTGTACCAAAATGTTAATATGTACCCATTGAACAAGGAAGAAAGTTTATTAAAAAAAAGAGTAGTAAAAATATTACCTGATAGATCATAATGCTAAGGAAATGCAACGCAACAATTGAAGATCACTTTAACCAATCTAAACAAAATGAGAAAGTATGATCATTGCCTTTAAAGCCTCATATGCAGAATTCTGAAAAGATAAATTGGAAGATTGTACGAGTAGTTTAACAAAACATGTGATCTTATTCCAACTCAAAATTAATAGAACACACATACGAGGGACAACATTAGCAAAGCATCAGCCTTTTCAATTAGCTACATGCTGCACAAAGCTTCCTATTTCTCTCAATGGAATAAGAAAACAAAGAATGATAATAAAAAAAGAAATCACAATGCTATCCAATGATCGCTACTAAATATTCTATTATCGTCATTCTTGATGGGTCTTCGGTCCTGAGCCAAGCGGAAGACTATATCCATATGGCTTTAGCCTTTATGAGTAATGTAACAAGCTTCTCTTTGACATGGAGAGTCATGAGCTCTTCAGCACCGCCAACCAATTCTTGCCCGATAAATAAGAAGTGCATTTTGTGCACTTATTTATGCCACATTACTAAATTTGTATATCATCAAATTAGTGATTTTATATTTAATTTGAGATTTTCGTTTGTTTCAGTTTTCGACTTATTTGAAGTAACTTGGAAAAGAAATAGGATCAATTAGCTATTGGATGCAAATTTTGGGATCAAAGTCTACACAATTGATAAATTCAAAGACTACATGGCATGAACTTAGAAGACTGGATGACTTAAAGGAAATATTAAATTAATTGGGCCTCAATTATATTCTTAATTGGAATTAAATTGGACTTCAATTCACAAAAGTGGAGGCTGCTTGAGAAACCAAAGAGGGCTGCCTACTGTGATGTATATATTCACACACACACACATCACACGGCAGAAAAAGGAGGGGAGCTGCTAGAGAAAAATTGAGAAAAAAAGGGCGGCTGCTGGGAGAAAAAAAAAAAAAAAAAAGGCTCTTCGCTACAAATATATACAGGCTGCACAGAAAACGACACCTGAAAAAAGGGCGGCTGAATTGGCGAAATTGGGCTACAAGGTTTGGAGACATATACATAAAAACAGAAGAAAGAAAACAAACAGCTTGCATAGTCAAACATTGTTGCTGTTATATATAGTGGAAATAGTTATTGAAATGGGTCAACTTTGAGCCCAAATTTTAATGGGACTCGTACTTTAATTTTAACGGGACGTAGCATATTACGTTCTACTCTGTGAGATGATTAATTTGATATATTTATTTATCGAAAATCATTTAGAATTTTATTTAATATCAAAATATCTCACTTGAAACTAAGGATGTCAACAAGCTGAGTCGAGTTGGTTCGCGAGCCGAAACTCAAGGCTCGAGCTTGGCTAGAGTTAAATGAACAAGCTTTTTTTCGGGCCCAAAATGGCCCGAGCAAAAGCTTTGCCAAAAAAATTAGGCTTGACCCCAGCTTTCGATTCGGGTCTTTTCGAGCCAAGTCGAGCAGTCTCGATATTTGTTTTGTTTTGTTTTTTT